>NC_143480.1:57916342-58065871 GCF_027475165.1 Benincasa hispida | reverse complement strand
ATTATGGAAATTTCGGAGATGGAGGGATTTTATTCCTTTCCGTTTTGCAATCAATCCGTCAATCATGCACGACTGTTAGCCGTACATGCGTCGTGATCTCCTTCACTTGCATTGCTCACTTGCATCACTCGATCGTTGGTCCACATATGGCGTTAGTTTTTTTTATAATCGCATGTGGTCATCAAGAAAAACAGGATCGATTATGTAACACCCCGCACATTTTTATATAATAATGTAATTTCAGTAACGTTATTATTTGGAAATTCAATAATTTTTTAGTCTTTGGATCTCAAGTATAAATGCGAGAATTTAAGTTTTGGCGAAAAATTATTCAATTTTGAATTTCAATGTGAAAGTTATGGCAGGAATTAATTTCCTTTCAAAACGGAAAGAAATTAATTATAATTATACCTTCCTTTTTAGTTATTACATTTATTATTATTATTTTTTAAACCCCCACCAACCCTTCTCCTTCTTCTTCCTTGTACCGCACGGCAACACCATCATCCCTAATTTTTTTCTTTCTTCTTTCCTCCCAACCGCACGCTGCCTCCGTCCAAACCCACGAACGCCGTGCCCTCCCGTCTTCCGACCGCGGGCATCTGTTCAGCTGCGTGCCTTCTAAGTCGACTCGATTCCCTTTAGTTGTCTGGGCCACGAAGCAATCGCTCGCCAACCCACGCTGGTCTCCGTGGATTGAAGGTCGTCGCCCAGAGTCTCGAAATTCCATAGTCACTTGCGCCCAGATATGGAGATTCAGAACCCGACGGCCAGGTCGCTGGCCGTCAGTCACGCAAAGGTACTTTGAATTCGTCGTTTCTAGTCATTTGTGCTGCCAACAGTAAGGGTCTTCGAAACTTATGGATTTGGGTAAGATTGTGCCATTTTTTTTAATTGGATTTATTGGCTATTGGTGTTTTGCTTCAATCTATTGACACATATTTGTTTGGGCTTTAAAAATCAAGTTTTTGAGAAGCTTTGAAGTTAAAAGTGTGCTGTCAAGAGGATTTGGTTGAGGCTGTGTGAATGTCCTCACTGATTAGTTAGATGCTCACTAGTTTGTGTTTCCTTCGGGACTCACCAGTTTGTGTTTCCTTCAGGATTCACCAGTTTTATGTTTCCTTCGGGATTCACCAGTTTTGTGTTTCCTTCGGAATTCACCAGTTTATGTTTCCTTCGGGATTCATCAGTTTGTGTTTCCTACGGGATTCACTAGAGGTAGTGGGCATACTTAACTACAGTAGGATAGGACTCAGTCTCTTACCTGTTTCATGTGTGTATATATGCCATAGGTGGGTATCTAGAGGACATAGATGCCTAGCCTAACCCCAGTGGTGGGGTTACTTACTGAGTATTTCATACTCATTCTTTCTTATGTTGATGTTTCAGGTAAGGGTAGAGATGCACCAGTGATGGCGCAGCGGAATTCGTGATCGTGCCACTGGGACTAGTTTTTACACTTCCACATCATGAAATTTAGAGTACTTATTTTTCCCTTAATGTTTAGTTTTACTGTTTGAAACTTATTATTAAGGATTGTTTTTTTTTTATTACTTTTAATAGTCCTTACGAATTATGGGTACCCTTTTATTGGTTTAATAATTGCATTTAATAAATGGCTTTTGAAATTCTCTTGTCTATTTAGCATTTATTTCAACATAACTGAGCGTCGTTTCAAATCTTACGCATGCATTTATTTTAGTAACGGCCTAACCTAAGTCCTAGGGGGTCAGGTCGTTACAGTTGGTATCAGAGTGGAACCTCTCCCAGTAAGATGTGGTTCGAGGACGAACCAAGTGGAAGCTGGTGGGCATGTAACGACCCGAGTTCAAGTGGGGTACATGAATGAACCGGTATCACATCCGAACAAGAGGGATCCTGAGGACATGAAAGTATGGTTAAGAAAGGGTTAAAAGAATTGAAAGTTACTACCTATACCAACAAGGTGCACCTTCCTTTTCGGTGGCTCAATCATAAGAACTTCAAAGCCAAGCGTGCTTAGCTTGGAGCAATCCTATGTTAGGTGACCTCCTGGGAATTTTCCTAGGATGCATGTGAGTGAGGATAAAGCATACTGAAAGGACCCGTGTTGGTTGATGGGGACAACTTTCACTTTTAAAGCATTCAAAGCAAGGGAAGAAGGGAGAAAGAAGGAAGGATGACATAGCCAGGTCGCAGGGGATGTAGGGGAATGTCGGGGCCATTAGGGGCCGAATCCGGATTTCGAATCCTGGGCCTGGGGCGTTACAGATGGTATCAGGAACTTGAAGTAGGGCGTTATGTCAGTGGAGAAATACGAGCAAGAGTTTGATAAGTTGTCTCACTTTGCTCCTGAGCTAGTGGCCACTGAGGCAGCGAGGACCGGGAGATTTATCCAGGGCCTGAGGAGCGGATTGAGAGGAATGGTACATGCCTTGTATCTCAAGACGTATGCTGCGACAATGCAAGCCGCTGTGAGGATTGATGCCGATTCGCAGGTGGGAGAGGAATACAGGAGATCGCTCAGGATTGGGACCTCCGCATGTCAGAAAAGGAAGGCAGAGCATAGGACTCTTGAGCATCAACAGAAAGGTCAGAACATAGTACATGCTCCACGTCAGTGGGGACAATAGAGTACCCAGGCTGGGTTTGGCAGGGAAGATAGACCGATATGCACCACTGGGAACGTTGTTTAGCCGGCTCTGGGATTTGTTTTCGTTGTGGCCAGAAGGGGCATATGGCAGATAGATGCCCAAGGAGGAATGTGCCTAAGCACAGAAGCCAGCCTGCAGGCTCATTCCAAGGAGGCCCAAACCGCCAGCAACAGCAGGGAAGGGTATTTTCTACCGCTCGGCGTGAGGCCGAGAAGTCAGGCACCGTGGTGACAGGTACACTTCCCATTTTGGGATACCATGCTTTTGTTTTATTTGACTATGGTTCTTCGCACTCGTTTATATCTACTGTATTTATGAGACATGCCATGTTAGACTCAGAACTGTTTCCATTTGCATTGTCTATTTCCACTCCATCAGGAGAGATCATGTTAGCTACAGAAAAGATAAAAGCATGTCAAGTAGAGATAGCTAATCACGCATTAGATGTAACCCTGATAATTTTAGATATGCACGATTTTGATGTTATATTAGGCATGGATTGGTTAGCTGCTAACCATGGCAACATAGATTACTCCCGTAAGGAGGTCATCTTTAACCCTCCTATAGGAGCCAGTTTTAAGTTTAAAGAGGTTGGGACCGTAGTCCTACCCAAAGTGATATTCACATTGAAGGCTAGTAGACTATTCGACCAAGGAGCCTGGGGCTTTATAGCCAGTGTGATGGACACCAGGGAGAATGAAGTTACCTTGACTTCGGAGCCAGTAGTGAGGGGTTTTCCATATGTGTTTCCAGAAGATCTTCCCGGACTGCCCCCGCAGCGAGAGATAGATTTTGCCATTGAATTGGAGCCAGGCACAACCCCTATTTCGAGGGCTCCATACAAGATGGCTCCGACAGAGTTGAAGGAACTGAAGGTTCAATTGCAGGACTTTTTGGACAAAGGTTTCATATGCCCTAGCGTGTCACCATGGGGTGCACCTGTTTTGTTTGTGAAAAAGAATGATGGATCGTTACGTCTGTGCATTGATTACAAAGAGCTGAATAAGGTGACCATCAAGAACAAGTATCCCTTTCCCAGGATCGATGTTTTGTTTGACCAGTTGCAGGGAGCTATAGTATTCTCTAAGATTGATCTCCGGTCAGGATACCACCAACTGAGAATAAAGGATAGTGACATACCCAAGATAGCTTTCCGTTCGAGGTATGAACATTATGAGTTCATAGTTATGTCATTCGGTCTAACGAATGCACCAGTAATTTTCATGGATCTGATGAATAGAGTGTTCAAGGAATTCCTCGACACCTTCATGATTGTTTTTATTGATGATATCTTGATTTATTCCAAGACAGAGGCTGAGCATGAGAAGCATTTGCGGAAAGTTCTGGAGACGTTGAGGGCCAATAAGCTATATGCTAAGTTTTCTAAGTGTGAATTTTGGTTGAAGCAGATTTTCTTTCTAGGGCATGTGGTATCCAAGGAAGGTGTCTCTGTGGATCCTGCAAAGGTGGAGGCAGTTACGGGTTGGGCCCGTCCAACCACGGTCAGTGAGGTGCGCAATTTCCTGGGGTTAGCAGGCTACTATAGACAGTTTGTAAAGGACTTTTCTCACATAGCCGCTCCATTAACTCAGTTGACTCAGAAGGGAGCAGCATTTGTTTGGAATGAGGCTTGTGAAGACAGTTTCCAGGACCTCAAGCAGAGACTAGTTTCAGCCCCAGTTCTTACAATACCGGACGGATCAGGTGGTTTCGTCGTTTACAGTGATGCATCCAAGAAAGGGTTGGGGTGCGTATTGATGCAACAGAGTAGAATAGTCGCTTACGCTTCACGACAGCTAAAGAAGCATGAACAAAATTATCCCATGCATGATAGCAGTAGTGGTTTTTTCTCTCAAGATCTGGAGACATTACTTGTATGGAGAAAAGATACAGATCTTCACAGACCACAAGAGTTTGAAGTACTTCTTCACTCAGAAAGAGTTAAACATGATGCAAAGAACGTGGTTGGAGCTGGTGAATGATTATGACTATGAAATCTTGTACCACCCGAGAAAAGCAAACGTAGTGGTAGATGCTTTAAGCAGAAAGGTGGCTCATTCAGTAGCCCTCATTACCAGACAAACTCACTTGTGCAGGGAATTTGAGAGGGTAGAGATTGCAGTGGCTGTGGGAAAGGTCACGGCACAGTTGTTGGTATGACCGAGTCTGAGGCAGAGAATTATTGATGCACAGCGAGATGACCCTTATCTAGACGAAAGAGTTCGTAGAGTGGAGTCAGCCAGGATTGCGAATTCTCAGTGTCAGCAGTATGCGTGCCAGCAGTTAGTGACATTAAGGATGAGTTATTGTCAAAGGCTCATAGTTCCCTATTTTCGATCCATCTCGGCAGCACCAAAATGTATCAGGATCTGAAGCATTACTATTGGTGGAATGATATGAAAAGAAGGTTGTAGAGTTTGTCAGTAAGTGTTTTGTATGCCAGCAGGTGAAAGCTTCGAGGCAGAGGCCAGCAGGCTTGTTACAACCATTGAAGGTACCAGAATGGAAGTGGGAGCATGTGTCTATGGACTTCATCGTGGGGTTGCCTCGGACAGTCAAAGGTTTCACTGTGATATGGGTCGTGGTAGAAAGACTTACGAAGCTAGCACATTTCATACCTGGAAAGTCCACATTTTCAGTGAATAAGTGGGCACCGATATATATGAAGGAAGTGGTAAGATTGCATGGAGTACCCGTGTCCATTGTGTCGGACAGAGACCCTCGTTTCACGTCTAACTTCTGAAAAAGTCTCCAGGTGGCCTTGGGGACCTGGTTAGACTTCAGTACGGCTTTCCACTCTCAGACGGATGGGCAGACAGAGAGATTGAATCAGATACTAGAAGACATGTTGCGTGCCGTGTCATAGAGTTTTCAGGAAGTTGGGATGCTCACTTGCACTTAATGGATTTTGCTTATAATAAAAGCTACCAGTCCACTATTGGGATGTCACCCTTGAGGCTCTATATGGGAAGAGTTGCAGATCCTCGGTGTATTGGGATGAGGTAGGAGAGAGAAAATTGTTAGGACCTGAATTGGTGCAGACCACGAATGAGGCAATACAGAAGATCATGGCTTGTATGCAAACAGCTCAGAGCAGACAGAAGAGTTATGCCGATGTCAGACGTAAGGATTTGGATTTTAAAGCTGGTGTGAAAGTGTTTTTAAAAGTGGCACCCATGAAAGGTATTCTAAGGTTTGGCAGGAAGGGAAAGTTGAGTTCGAGATTCATTGGAACTTTCGAGGTCCTGGAACGAATTGGCCCCGTAGCTTACTGTTTGGCATTGCCCCCATCACCATCTTCAGTTCATAATGTCTTCCATGTCTCAATGCTAAGGAAGTATGTAACAGACTCATCCCATGTAATCGACTTCAAGCCATTGCAGTTGAATGACGACTTGAGCTACAAAGAGAAACCTGTAGAGATCCTTGCCAGAAAAGTAAAGACATTGCGTCGCTGAGAAATTATTTTTATGAAAGTTCTGTGGCAGAATCACCAGTTCAAGGAGGCTACTTGGGAGCGAGAGGATGAGATGAAAGCCCAGTACCCAGAGCTTTTTCAAGAATGAACTTTCGACGGCGAAAGTTCCTTGAGGAGGGAAGAATGTAACAACTGGAGTGTTTTAACTTTCGAGGACAAAAGTTCTTTGAGGAGGGAAGAATGTAACACACCGCATATTTTTATATAATAATGTAATTTCAGTAACGTTATTATTTGGAAATTCAATAATTGTTTAGTCTTTGGTATAAATGCGAGAATTTAAGTTTTGGTGGAAAATTATTCAATTTTGAATTTCAATGTGAAAGTTATGCCAGGAATTAATTTCCTTTCGA
Organism: Benincasa hispida; assembly: GCF_027475165.1. Lineage (NCBI taxonomy): Eukaryota > Viridiplantae > Streptophyta > Magnoliopsida > Cucurbitales > Cucurbitaceae > Benincasa > Benincasa hispida. The sequence goes on along the minus strand of NC_143480.1, from coordinate 58,059,407 downwards.
AACGGAAAGAAATTAATTATAATTATACCTTCCTTTTTAGTTATTACATTTATTATTATTATTTTTTTAAACCTCCACCAACTCTTCTCCTTCTTCTTCCTCGCACCGCACGACAACACCATCATCCCCAATTTTTTTTCTTTCTTCTTTCCTCCCAACCGCACGCCGCCTCCGTCCAAACCCATGAGTGCCATGCTCCCCCCCTTTCGACTGCGAGCAGCTGTTCAGCAGCGTGCCTCCTAAGTCGACTCGACTCTCTTCAGTCGTCTGGGCCACGAAGCAGTCGCTCGCCAACCCGCACTGGTCTCCGTGGATTGCAGGTTGTCGCCTAGAGTCTCGAGATTCCATAGTCACTCAAGCCCAGATCTGAAGATTCACAACCCGACGGCTAGGTCGCTCGCTGTCAGTCACGTAAGGGTGCTTTGAATCCGTCGTTTCTGATCGTTTGTGCTGCCAACAGTATGGGTCTTCGAAACTTATGGATTTGGGTAAGATTGTGCCATTTTTTTTTTAATTAGATTTATTGGCTAATGGTGTTTTGCTTCAATCTAATTACACATATTTGTTTGGGCTTTAAAAATCAAGTTTTGGAGAAGCTTTGAAGTTAAAAGTGTGCTATCAAGAGGATTTGGTTGTGGTTTCGTCAAGCTTTTAGGTAAGATTATTGGGAATTATTTGGTTAATTGGAACTAAGCTCTTTCATTAATTGCAATTTGGATTATGTTTAGGCCTAATTCAAGATCCATCTAAGCTAGGAGGAAGATTAATTTGCTCGTCGCTTAGACATAATTTTGACTTCGAGGTAAGTAATCTTACCACTGGAATTGCCTACGGGCCAAGCTTTAGTTGTATGCTAGCATGATGAGTGTATGTTATGGTAAATGTTAGCATGTTGATTGATAGTACAACCTGAATCAAAGTATGTTCTGGCACGAGTTCTGATTTGTTTAAATATACACCTAGGCACTTGATTGTTAATATGAGGTGGTATGTGTTTCCATATGTTGGTATCTGATCTGCTGATGTTGAGGCATACTTGTATGATGTGGATCTATGATGTTAAAGTATACATTAATGTTGTAGAATATGTTTTTGAGGATTATGTGTATGTGGTAGAGCCATGGTATCGAGGATTACATGTATGTCATAGATTCGTACAGTGTTGATTATTTGAATGTGGAGGCTGTGTGAATGTCCTCACTGATTAGTTAGATGCTCACCAGTTTGTGTTTCCTTCGGGATTCACCAGTTTTGTGTTTCCTTCGAGATTCACCAGTTTGTGTCTCCTTCAGGATTCACCAGTTTGTGTTTCCTACGAGATTCACTAGAAGTAGTAGGCATACTTAACTAAAGTAGGATAGGACTCAGTCTCTTACCTATTTCATGTGTGTATATGTGCCATAGATGGGTATCTAGAGGACATAGATGTCTAGCCTAACCCCAATGGTGGGTTTACTTACTGAGTATTTCATACTCATTCTTTCTTATGTTGATGTTTCAGGTAAGGGTAGAGATGCACCGGCGATGGTGCAGTGCAATTCGTGATCGTGCCACTGAGACTAGTTTTTATGCTTCCGCATCATGAAATTTAGAGTCCTTATTTTCCCTTAATGTTTAGTTTTACTGTTTGAAACTTATTATTAAGGATTGTTTTTTTATTAATTTTAATAGTCCTTACGAGTTATGGGTACCCTACTATTGTTTTAATAATTGTATTTAATAAATGGCTTTTGAACTTCTGTCTATTTAGCATTTATTTCAACATAATTGAGCGTCGTTTCAAATCCTACGCATGCATTTATTTTAGTAACGGCCTAACCTATGTCCTAGGGGATCGGGTCGTTACAGATTATCACCATGCGCCGCTCCTTCACAACTTGTTTTATGCGTTGATGCACTCAGGGCGCACAAGTGATAATGATGCATTGATAGAATTCTGTTGAGTCTTGGTCGCAAATGGTGACTTTGATTTTCCTACAAAACAGAGCAAATATTCGCCATTTTCTCCATCTTTTGGTGTTAGTGGGTTTCCTTACAATTATTTGGAATTATTAACAAACTAAGCTAATTTCTATACAATTGGCGCATAATCCTTTACTTTGGCCGCAAATATCTATATAAAGTGGCATAAATAACTTGTATTTCTATAAGTTATCACACCCCCAAATTTAGATATATGCTTGTCATCAAGCATATCCTCTGCTAAGGAACTCATGCTCCAAATTTATTCTATATTTTTACGAAAATACTGGTTGCTCCGAATGTAACCATTAGGCACATTTTCGAACATCGCATTTTTCTTCTATCCTTGCTAACTCTTAGCAAGCCCTACTTTATTATTTTACTAGACAAAATCCTGCTCATAAATGCTTTTCTAAGTTTTCAAAGAAGAATTTTCATCTCTTCATAGGAAAATAACTCGATAAAGCTTATATGTTGTGAACAAAACTTTGCGTCTATTAAAAAAAAAAAAAAATTGGGATAGTTGGTCATGGTTACACTTCTTCGTTTTGGCTTGCCCCCATGGGTTTCCTGCGAATATCCAACTACGGTGGTGTGCCAATTTCAACATAACTCATGTTTACAGAGGAGTTGCCCCTGAATACTGTTTCTCTCTCTCTTTCTCTTTATGCTGCGTTGTTCTTTGTAACCTGCCTTCGTTTTGTCTTATTCCTACGGGTGTCATACGAACATCTAACTACAAGCAAGTTCCTTTCACAACTAAACTTTTATCAGGTTGGGAACAATATTTTGGAATACCTTGCGCTGATAGTGGAGTTGTCAAAATTTATTTATTTATTATTATTTTTTTAGGGTAAAATAGATGTTAAATGCTAAACAAAGAACACATTTTCTTTTATCACTACACATTTTTGCATCCATCTGCTCAAACCTTCCCCACCCCCAAATTTAAAGATGAGTAAGGTCCTCATTGCGTTGTTTGGATAGACCAGACAAACACTTAGAAGAAAATTTCAAAAAGAAGGTTTGAGCAGGACTTGAAAAGGTAAAAGGTAAAGTACTGCTAAACTAAAAGTTAAATAAGTGTTAGTCGGAATCTACTAAGTATAAGAAATATCTCTAAGTATCACATATGATACATCATAACAACGTAATGAAGAACGTGAAAATATAAGAGTAAAAATAAAACATTGATTTACAAAGGAAGATAATAGAAAGAGGCGAAGGCAAAAATGTGAAAGTGATTATGTTCATGAATTGTATTGGAATTAAATAAGTTTGCGACTAATTATAAATGATCGCAAACGCAGTATTACATGGCCTGTGCAAGAGTCAAAGAATTGTAATTTACAAGGTAAAGAATTATCTTGGTTTATGAAGTACATTCTTGATATGCTTTGAATAGACACAGATACATATTTGCTGAAGGATGGGCAACACATGTGCACCCTCGCAACACACTTCCCTGACCAATGCCTTCTGGAGGATGCCTCAACATTGTGCATTGACCGAGGTGGGACAAAGAATGCATATGCGCATACACACCTTTCATCGCAATGTAGTTGGGTGTACCTAAAGCATAGCAACTTTTTATGAACTACACCAACTTTTTCATCGTTTCTTAGCTTAGGTTCCTCCCTTTCTCATTTGAAATTTCGTGTGCCACACTTAACATTCATACAAAGATATAACAAATACTAACAAAATGAGCTAACAACAGAAAATAGAGAACTATTCCTACTGAATCAACTAAAGATTACTAACCGCAGAAAGCAATAATGAAAGCAAATAAACATAGATGAAAAGCTGACGTAGAAGATTTTTCCATAGTTACCAACGTCACTTTCCTTGAGGGCATTCTATTCTGGTTTGCCCAAGTCAATATCATCCATGAATACCTCGACAGATTATTCCAAGTAATCTGAAAATATTGCCATCATGCATCTTTGGAAGGTGCCTGGTGCATTACAAAGCCCAAAAGGCATGCGCCGAAATGCAAACTTGCTAAATGGGCACGTAAATGTAGTTTTATCCTGATCTTCAAGCGCAATCACTATTTGGTTGTAACCGGAATAGCCATCGAGTAAACAGAAGAACTCGTTCCCCGACAATCTATCCAACATCTGGTCAATGAAGGGTAGTGGAAAATGGTCTTTCTTAGTGGCCATATTCAGCTTGCGGTAATCCATACAGATTCTCCATCTTGTGGTTGTCCTGGTGGGAACTAGCTCAATCCGTTCATTCATGACGACCGTCATCCCTCCCTTCTTTGGAACGCACTGCACTGGGCTTACCCAGTTGCTGTCTGAAATTGGGTAGATGACACCCGCATCCAGCCACTTCACTATCTCTTTCTTGACAACCTTTTTCATTGTCGAATTCAAACGACGTTGTCTTTCTACTGATCCATTTTTTCCGTCCTCCAGGCGGATTTTGTGCATACAATACGAGGGGCTGATTCCTTGAATGTCTGCCAAAGTCCATCCCAAGGCCTTTGCATTGTTTTTCAGGATCTGTATAAGGGCATCTTCTTTCTCCTTACTGAGTGATGCGGAAATAACAATCGGTAATGTATCATTACTTTCTAAATACTCATATTTCAGATGCACTGGCAACGGTTTCAATTCCAACACCGGAGGCTCCTCTAGTGATGGCTTAATTTGTGGTGACGTTCGTTAGATAGCTAGAGTGACTCAAAATTTGATAGCGCACAGACTTCAGTGCGATCTTCCTCCACTATTACGCTGTTCTCATATTCTTCCTCCTCCTCATCTAGGGGTTCGCACAGCTGGCTTCCTTGCAATTCCTCGATGTACTAATAGTTATCCATATCTCCTGGATACTTCAATGCATTAAGTATGTTGAACCTTTCCACCTGATCATCGACACTGATGGTCAATTCACCCTTGTGTACGTCAATCAAGGCTCTCCCTGTGGCAAGGAATGGGCGTCCCAGGATAATAGGGATTTCTCTGTCTGCTTCATAGTCCAAAATAACAAAGTCTGCGGGGAAGATAAATTTATCCACCTGTACGAGAACATCTTCAATCTTGCCCTCTGGAAGCTTTATTGGTCTATCGGCTAACTGAATTGTGATTGTGGTTAGCTTAGCTTCGCCAATATCCAACTTCTTAAAAATGGACAAGGGCATTAAATTTATGCTCGCCCCTAAATCGCATAGTGTGTTTCCGACCATCTTACCCCCTAAGGCAGTGTAAAGGTCCCAGGATCTTTCATTTTGGTTGGGAGGTTATTCTGAAACAATGCACTGCACTCATATGTAAGCGCCACTGTTTCATTTTCACCAATCTTTCTTTTGTTCGCCAGGATATCCTTGAGAAAGTTCACATAACTTGGGCATTTGCTCAAGAGCTTCTATTAGGGGAATATTAATATGTAGCTGTCGGAGAATGTCTAGAAACCTCTGAAATTGTTTACTATCATATTTCCTCTTCAGCCTTGGCGAGAAAGATGGAGGATCCCGTCGTACTTCTTGATCACCTAGCTGCTTAGTGAGGTTTAGGTGTTTTACGCGTCCGTTGCAGGGCGCACAGGGATCAATTATCACCATGTGCCACTCCTTCACAACTTGTTTTATGCGTTGACGCACTCAGGGCGCACAGGTGATAGAGATGCGTTGATAGAATTCGGTTGAGCCTTGGTCGCAAGTGGTGACTTTGATTTTCCAGCACAACAAAGCACATATTCACCATTTTCTCCATCTTTTGGCATTAGTGGGTTTCCTTACAATTATTTGGAATTATTAACAAACTAAGCTAATTTCTATATAATTGGCGCATAATCCTTTACTTTGGCCGCAAATATCTATATAAAGTGGCATAAATAACTTGTTTTCTACAAGTTATCAGAGTGCCTAGTAGTTAACGGATGGTGAATCCCCTGGCTAAAGAGTTTAGTCAGTTATTCATATATCATTGGAGTTTCGCGCTACAAGTCCACGAGGTCCCCTTTGTAGCTCAATAGATTCAAGTTGAGAATTTATTATTGGTGTTGGTTTGAAATGTTCAAATAAACAAGAGGTAATTCCATTATATATGATATGATTGTTATGATGTATGAGATACATCAAGTGGAAGATTAATGTAAATGAGATTTACAATAAGTGCCATGAAATAGAAAAAGAGCTATGATTTATATGTTTCATGAGATGAAATATTAAAACTATAGGTTATAAATATAGTATGATAAGTTGATTATCATTTATTTTTATAATAATATTAATTATTGGATAATTATCTTTTTTCCTCTAATAACTAATTGAATGAGAGGTTATTGGTGGTTTTATGGTAACCGTGAGATAAAAGGAAAAATATTTTCCTAATTTTAAGAAGAATGTTAATTTGAGATTTCCAATCTAGGAAAGTTCTCACGAAAAAGACTGGCAAGTAAATAATCTTTACTAAATGATAGCTTGGAGAGACTAGACGATTGTGGAGAGTTTCTATACGATAGACTTGTTAGAGTATATCAGCAAGCAGCGGAAGCAACAAGGATTAGTAAGCACTCTAATTCATTAATTTTGGCAATAACTAAAGCATGCTCATATTAAAACAAAAGGATTTCAAGCCATATCTTTGTAGAACTCCTTGAATCTTGATTCTCAGCTCCTATCTTCTCCAAATCTTGTTGTGGACCACCTCAAGATCTTCCCCACTATTCTCTTGGAGCTTTAGATTCAGTTGTGGGAGTCAAAATAAACTTGAATGAAGGGAATTTAGAGAAGAGTTCACTGCTAAAACCCACATGAAGAACACCTTCTTCAACACGATTTTTTCAGCAAAAATTCTTTTTATGCATGCCTCAACTTCACTTCAATCTTCTCAATATATTGTAGACTATAATGCAAAGAAGATGGTTGTATGAGATGCAACTCGTGCTTAGAGTTATTGAAGCCAAATGGGTAGGTTTTGTGTGAGCTACTTTGAAGGTGTAATGGAAAAAAGCATAATTCCATTTTGTGTACTTTTCAATTTTCAATTTTCAAATTCCAAATTTGATTTTGAAAATCAACTTGATTTCAAAAATAAAAAATAAAAAATAATATTAATTTTATAAAATTAATTTCATAAATTAATTTTTATAATAAAATTAATAAATAATTATTTAAACAATTTAAATAATTCTAATTAATTTAGTATCAAATATTAAATTAATTTTACACAAATCCACCTTCATATATTTAAATCATATTTAAATATTAATTCTCCTATTCCGTTTAATTCTTAAAATTAAATGTGTAATTATATCTCATATAATTACTAATTTCTTTAATTCTAATTTGAACGTTTCAAATTAACTTATCATGCTACTATAAAGCTAATCCATTTACAAGCTAGTAGGAGGACATCGTGGACCTACAGATCATGGGCTCCAACGATCCGAGATTAATTGGCTAAATTCATTACACTGAATTAACCTTCATTCGTTAACTAATGGGTCACTCCACTAAAGCCTATAGTTGAACTCCCCTTAGATATATTATGTCCACTCAATATAACCATGATTAGTAAGTTAACCCTTCACAGGTTGTTCGTAATAATGGCTGGGTCAAATGTTTATTTTACCCTCGAGATTACCTCTTGTTCCTTAAGTCCCCCCAATCCTCTAATGAACAATTGATCTGTGATCCAATCAACAAATCGAGTCCTTCTCAGGCCAATGAGGGGGTGGGGCCCTTTGTTCAAGACTCGAAGTAAGCACTTAAGGGAACAACCTCTCTACTATCCCTAAAAGTGGGTAGGAGTGAATTCCTTCTTGCACTCTGTCCCCAAATATCTACCCGATTTTACCGATGAAATGGAGGTTTTATGAGCCGGCACTGTTGAGCCAATCCTCACCTATGTAAATCTAAAGATAATTTCGAATAAACAAGAGTTCATAGTTAGCTCAGGATTAGGTCAAGTTACTTAGGTCATCACTTTGAAATAGTTAGTCTTATACAGTAAACAACGTTATAAAGTAAGAGTGACTGATTTTGTGGTCCGTTCTTGTACAAACCCATTTGCATAGGACGCCCCCTCCTCATGTCATAACATGTACGAATTAGGATCACTTCATTTGTACAACTCTTTGTAACAACTACAGAGTAGGTCGCATCCAATAGTGTTATCTGAATAAGGCACCTAACCTTATTCATATACTATAGATCATTTTGACTATTTACTCGAACCTGATCCACTTTTATGTCTCCACATAAAGTTTAAGTACTCATGTAAGTCATGGGTCTTTTAGGTTTATTGGATTTCTAATAAGCAAAACATATATTCAATAACAACTTATTGAATTTTTAGAATAGGTTTTTATTGTTTACAAACCATGAGTTTTAGGACATAAAACCCAACAAGACTCTCAGCTGACTGATGAGCTAAACGATCACATAGCTTTAGCTAGACGATTGCATAGCTTTTGTTAAACAATTGGGCATTGTCCTATACAATAGGCTTTATCATCTCCCACTTGCTCAATCGTTTACACGATTGCTCTCCTCTGGTCTCATCCTCTAACCAAGTCCACACAGAGCCCACACTTTAGATTCTTACACCGAGAATACCAAGGTAACCTTTTTGGTGGTGTCATACTCAACTTAACACAGTCGAGTTCTGTGGAGGCCGTTTGTGGTGTTCAGAGTGTATGTGATCTTAGAGATCGCGGTGTTTGAGTTTGCTATGATCGTGCAGTGTAGAGTTCGTGTTGTTTGAGCGTTCGTGATCGAGGGATCTTGAAGATGAGTCTTCATAGGTATGTTAATTCCTTTCCTTGATCTTTAGAGAAGCATGCTGTAATTTCTATTTTACGCATAGCCTATTATTTCTGTTTGTGATTGTAATTGTGTATGTTCATATATGATTGAAATTTAGAAAGATCCTTCCGCTGTGCATGGAAATCCTCATGTACGATTTCTCTCAATTGGTATCAGAGCCAAGTCGTTCTGATATTCCAAATTTCACTTATGTTTTGAACTTCTTTTACAGTCGTGGTGGGTTTTCTGCATTTGTGTTTAATTGTTAAATGCTTTGTGGATGGCGTTGATAAATGTTTATGGGTTAATTGCCTCTGTTTAAAGCTTTCTTTAAATTACAAAGTGTTAAATTGTAAGGGCCCCTATGTTTTTGGGCGTAATTAACATGCTATCGAGTTTGTAATTCAAAGTGTTTGGGTTAGTCGAGTCGTTTGTGATGAAGTTTCAAAGCATGGAGATGCGATTCTCAGGAAGAAGGCCAAGAGTTGATTGTGTCGTGTAGCGTCAAGTAAACGATCGTTGGAATTTGACTAAATGATCATGTAGATTTTTCTATACAACTGTGTAGTATTTATTCTTGCCAGCCTGTCTGATGCGGTTCGGTAAGTGTTTGATAGATGAATCAGGGCTAATGATAAAGCCCGTGCTTATATTCTCGCCAGCCTGTCTGATGTTTTGGCTAAAAAACACAAGGATATGAACATACCAAAGAGATTATGGAATCTCTAAGAGGGATGTTTGGACAGTCGTCCTTCACCCTGAGGCATGATGCTATCAAATACGTTTACAATAGTCGCATGAAAGAGGGGACCAATGTTCGTGAACATGTCCTAGACATGATGGTCCACTTTAATGTAGCTGAAGTGAACGGAGCTCTGATGGATGAGAGAATTCAAGTTGGCTTTATTTTAGAATCTCTTCCAAAGAGTTTTCTGCAATTTTGTACCAATGCCTTGATGAATAAAATCGAATACAACTTGACAACCCTACTTAATGAGCTTCAGGCTTTCCAGACCATGTTGAGAACTAAGGGTCTGGAACTAGTACCAGAAGTAAATGTTGCTTCTGCTGAGAAGAGATTAATGTCCTCCAAGCTTAAAGTTGCCTCGTCTTCGCAGACTAAAAGTATTCCAGCGAAGAAAGACAAAGGGAAAGGGAAAAAGAAGCCTGCTGGCAAGAAGAGCAAGAAAAATGCTGCAGAGAAAGGGAAATGTTTCCACTGCAACGAACTAGGGCACTGGAAGAGAAATTGCCCTAAATATCTTGCAGAGAAGAGAGCAGAGAAAGGCAAATAGGCTGCTTAGATCCTAGAGACCGTTTGCTCAACTCATCCAGTAGGAGAAGTTGTTGATGAAGATATAAATTACCTACTTTTGTTAAATCTTGTAATGAACCTTTTGTACATATTTTTTGTTTAGAATGAATTTTTTTTTAAAGAAATATGTTTGTTCTATCTCATAGCCACTTTTGTTAAGAATCAAATTGTTAAAAGCCATTTGTAAATATTTAGATATTTAACGGCTAAAATCGAAGTATAAATTTAAGATTTCTAGCTCCAACTATTAATAAGAGTTGTTAAGGCAAGTCATAGACATCTTAATCAAAGAGTTGAGAGTATCAATGTAATGGGAGGAAAATGTGCTTCCTAGCCATTATTGAGAATTAGATGTATTCCCCTTATAGTTCAATAAGAAGCCTATTTATATACTAATATGTTTACAATGATTCTCTCGGCTAAAGTGTTTAAGAATCATCTAGTAAGACTAGAAATACCAGAGGTTAATAACCTAGGGCAAGTGGGAGAAATATTAGGTATGAGATACCAAACGATAAAACCATGGGTATGAGATGCCCTAGTTTATTGTATTTCTCTATAAAACTCAGAAACTCAGTCTTATGTATCAGATATATTAGTTACCACTGGATTTTTAGTCCCAGTGGGAGTTTGTTGGGTTTTATGTCCTAAAACTCATGGTTTGTATGTAGGATTGTATCAATTGCAGGGGAAGCACAAGGATCATCTAAGCATTCAAATTCACTAATTTTGGCAAAATATAAAGCATGCTTCTTCAGAAAAATGGGTTTCAATACATACCTCTTGTAGAACTTCTTCAAAGCTTCATCTCCAGCTGTTATCTTCTAAATATCTTGTTGTAAACCACCTCAAGATCTTTCCCATTATTCTCTTGGTGCCCTAGATTGAGTTGTGGGACTCAAAACAAGCTTGAATCAAGGGATGAAGAAGAAAAGCTTACTGCAGCAACCTTGTTGAAGAACCATTCTTCAAACCAAATTTTCTCTCAAAATTCTATAGATTGCATATTCGATTTTCACTTTAATCTTCTCATTATATTGCAGATCAACATGCAAAGAGAAGAGCTGCATGAGTTGCAGCACATGCTTGGAGAAGACAAGGCAAATGGTTGCTCTATGTGTGAGCTACTTCAAATAAGGATGATGGAAAACCCCACTTTTCCATTTGTGTTTTAGTTTTCTTTTCCTTTTTCAATTGTATCTAAAAATCAAACTTTGATTTAAAAAATCTATTTGATTTTAAAAATGAAAAATTAATTAATTTCATAAATCAATTAATTAATAAATAAAATTTAATATCAAATAATAAATTAATTTTAACACATATCCATCTTTGTATATTTAAATCATATTTAAATATATAAATGTACCTATTCTGTTTAATTATAAAATTAAACATAATTATATCTCATATAAATACTAATTCCCTTAATTCTAATTTGAACGTTTCAAATTAACTTATCATGCTATTCTAGAGCTAATCCGTTACGAGCTAGTAGGGGGATCTCGCAGACCTACAGATCATGGGCTCCAATGATCTGAGATTAATTGGCTAAACTCATTAGACCAAATTAATCCCCATTCGTTAACTAATGGGTCATTCCACTAAAGCCCATAGTTGCACTCCCCTCACTATAGATATGTTATGTCCACATGATTTAACCATAATCAGCAAGTCGACCCTTCACAGGTTGTTCGTAATAACGATTGAGTCAAATATCTGTTTTACCCCCGAGATTACGTCTTATTCCTCAAGCCCCTACTGATCCTCTAATGAACAACTGGTTTGTGATCCAATCACCAAAACAAACTCTCTTAGCCTAGTGAGAGGGTGGGCCCTTTGTTTAAGACCTGGATTCAGTACTTGAGAGAAAAACCTTTCTCCTATCCTAAAACCGAGTAGGTGTGAACTCCTTCTTGCACCCTATGTCCCCAGCTATCTATCTGGTCTTACCCCTGAAATGGGAGTCTTATTGAGCCGGTGTTGTTGAAGCAACCCTCAACTATGCAAATCTAAGGGCAATCTCAAATAAACAGGAGTTCATAGTTAGCTCAGGATTAAGATTGAGTTACCTAGGTCATCTAGGTGAAATAGTCAGTCTTAAACAGTAAACAACTTATAAAGTAAGAGTGACTTATTTCTTGGTCCTGGTCTTATACAAACTCATTGCATAAGACACCCCCACTTCTCATGTCATAACATGTATGAAATAGGATCACATCTCATGTAGCACTTTACAACTCTTTGTAACAACTACAGAGTAGGCCGCCACCAATGGTGTTACCAGAATAAGGTACCCAACCTCATTCATGTACCATATATCATTTTGACTATTTACTCAAACTCGATCCATTCTTATGTCCCCACATAAAGTTCAAGTACTCATACAATAGTCATGGGTCATAGTTTATTGGATATAGACTTTCATACAATTTATGAGATCAATACAATTTATAAGGTCATGACTAGGATTGGACTGAAATCAGCTGACAATTCCTACAGCATAGCATACATTGGGACGAGTACATAACATTGCATACATCAAACTCCCAACTGCAGATGCATATGGAATTCGATTCATCTCCTCAAACTCTTAAGGTGTCTTAGGACTCTGTTCCTTAGACAGGTGAATTCCGTGCCTAAAAGGTAAAAATCCTTTCTTGGAATTTTGCAATTTATATCTAGACAACATCTTGTCTATATAAGATGCTTAAGATAATGCCAATGTTCTGTTCTTGCGATTCCGAACTATTTGGATTCCAAGTACATACTGTGCTTCTCCCAAATCTTTCATTTGGAATTGTGAATCCAACCATCTCTTAACGCCAGCTAGATATTCTACCTCATTCCCAATGAGTAGAATATCATCAACATACAACACTAGAAAAGTGACAGTTTTGTTGACGATTTTCTTGTAGACACATGGTTCGTTAATATTTTGTTAAAAGCCATAAGATCTGATCGCAGCATCAAATCTTATATTCCAAGATCTAGTAGCTTGTTTTAATCCATAAATGGATCGATTAAGCTTGCAAACTTTTTGCTTTTGACCTTGCTGTATAAACCCTTCTGGTTGAAACATATAGATACTCTCTTCAAGATAGCCATTCAGAAAAGCTGTCTTGACATCCATTTGCCATATTTCATAATCATAAAATGTGGCTATGGACAAGAGTATTCTAATAGACTCTATCATGGCAACTGGAGAGAAGGTTTCTTCAAAATCTAACCCCTCTCTTTGGGTAAACCCTTTTGCTACAAGCCTAGCTTTGTAGGTCTGTACCTTACCAGTTTGGTCTCATTTTCTCTTGTAGATCCAGTTTCAACCGATGGGTTTTACCCCTTCCGGTTGATCTACAAGATCCCAGACAGAATTGAAATACATAGATTCCATTTCAAGGTCCATGGCTTTAATCCATTGGTCTTAGTCCACATCGTTCATTGCTTGATTAAAAGACAATGGATCCTCTAAACCATCATCTGGTATGATGACTTGAATTTCAATTAAACCCATGTACCGGTCAGGCTGTTGCACAACCCTCCCACTACGACTAGGCATTCTCAACTCTTGAGAAGGATGTGAAATATCAGTTTCATCAACAACTCTTGTTGACAGACCTGCTCTATCAACAACTCATGTTGAAGGACCTGCTCGATCAACAACTCTTGTTGATGCATTTGTCATTTCTCTGGACATTTCTTCTATTACTAGCTTACTGTGAGGTTGATGGTTCTTTATATAATCTTCCTCTAAAAAGGTTGCATTTGTTGATACAAATACTTTTATCTTTTTGAGGATCATAAAAGAGACCACCTTTAGTTTCTTTTGGGTACCCTACAAATAGGCATACTTTTGAACTGTGTTCCAAATTTTTAGAATTTTGTACTAACACATGTGCCGGACAACTCTAAATTCTGAAGTGATATAAATTTCCTTTACGTCCTCTCTAGAGCTCTTAAGGTGATTCAGAAACACTTTTCGAGGGAACCATGTTCAAAATATACAATGCAGTCTCAACTGCATGTCTCTAAAAAGAATTTGGTAACTAACCGTAACTCATCATGGAACGAACCATGTCCAACAAGGTTTTGTTTCTCCTCTCTACCACACCATTCTGCTGGGGTATGCCAGGGCTGTGAGTTGAGACTAAATTCCATGTTCAATCAAATAGTTACAGAATTTTGTGTCCATATACTCACCACCTTGATCCGATCGAAGTGTTTTAATCTTTTTACCTAATTGGTTCTCAACCTCAGCCTTATACTCTTTGAACTTTTCAAAAGTTTCAAAGTTTTGGTGCATTAGGTAAACATGTCATACCTGGAATAATCATCTACAAAACTGCTGAAATATTCATACCCTTCTCTTGCTTTAACATTTAGAGGCCCACAAAGGTCTGAGTGAATCAGCTCTAGGGGTTCTTTGGCTCTAAGAACTTTTCCAGAAAAAGATCTTTTTGTCATTTTACCTTCAAGACAAGACTCACATGATGGTAATGAACGGTCTTCCAAAGATAAACATTTGGAGAAATCTTCCTTTTCTTATGAGTCCCAAAAGTTTTAAACATCTCTATATTCAAAACAGCTTTGACCTCAGTTGGTTTTAACATGTACAAGTTATTTTCTAATTTTGCAGAGCAAATCTGTCTATTTCCCATATTGATGAACATTTCACCATTTTCGAAATAAACTTTATAATTTTGTTCTAGAAAACAGGAGACAGATATTAGATTCCTTTTCATAGAAGGAATATAATATACATTTTTCAAATAAATGTACTTATCTTCTATAAATAACTTCATATCTCCCACTACTCTGGCCTAAACAATCTCCCCGGTCCCTGCCTTAAAGATTGTTTCACCTTCTGTCAACTGTCTCCAGGAACTTGTTTCTTGTGAGATAGTACATACATGATTAGCGACACCTGAATCAATTATCCAAATTTTATCATTTTCCACTAAACATACTTCGATACAAGTAAATCATATTTATCTCGTTGTTCGAATTCAGCATCCTCATTTACATAATTCATAATTTTAGATGAGTTGGGAGATAGAGGACAATCCTCTGTAAAAACTCTTTTGGTATAATCAACTGCTATTAATTTGTTTGTTGATTTGATTTTACTATTATATACATCGGAAGTGAGTATATTAGAATTCGACGTGTTGATAAAATTCAAACAAATTCTTATTAGCAAATTGTAACTAAATCCAAAGTCAAGTTTTAGCAAAAAGTAATAATGTACCCATAACCATTATTTATTTGCAACGATATTTTAGTGAGTCGGAATATGTGCTACCGAGGGGCAGTCAGATACTCCTTCACTAAAACAAACAATTTTGACCAAACACTATTCCCAGAATAACTCTTATCCCTACTGTCTCCGAATAACTCTTATTCCTATAGTCGTTTAGTTATCGTTTTCAGTCAAGATCTTTACTAACAACTTAGTAATTCTTATAAGTGTGACCTTCCATTTCCAGATCCTATAGGACGGGATGAATTTTACTCCGAAATAGAAGACAACATCCAAAACAGAACTTAAGACCCTATCCATTTTACTAAAGCCTATGTTGTTTCGAATCCTATGTTACAACCCTTCGAGGGAATATCCGTCGCTAAACGACTAGCAAAGGGCCGCCTAAAGCAAACCAACAGGCACAACATAGGAATCTCATGGTTCAGACTAATGGAGAAGACCGTAGGATATATTGACACATATCCTTCATCCACTTACTATGAACTACTTCCTCCGTTTACCTTGATATTGACTCATACAAAACACTTTTCGAATGGAGGCCACTTCCAGGGTGACACGAAGTGTCATATGAATCTCACAGTGTAAACTATGTGGAGACATGGTAGTTGAAATCTATATATCGTATAATAGACTTATATTTCAACAACTTTCTCTTATTCACCAAAATCTAGATTTAAGCTAAAAAATACTTTCGAAATGGAGGTCACTTCTAGGGTGACATGAAGTACCACTTAAATCTAGATTGTGAACTCTTAAAGACGTGAGAGCTAAAAATAACATATTGTATATGTTATTAATCTCCCATATAGAAGTTATTAAATTGCCACTGATGTGTTCTATTTGGATATATTTATATAGGTTCTTTTCGGCTAATAAAAAAACCCTAAGTCTATGTGGTTTATCCAAGTATAACTCTTATAATTGGACTTTAACCTACGATGTCTAGGTGATAGCCCATTTTATTACCTCACATCAATCACATATGCTCATAAAACCGGTTACCAACGCTCAATAATTCGGCCATAATCCCCAGGTAGGAAGTGTTTCATAAACAATCAACTTAAGCACCCCTAGCCTTAGACAGGATTATATACCGGTTGAGTTTGTAACCTATGTATTATAAGTTTTAACAATTAAAACAAGTGGTCAACCTACGTGAGCATGCAACTATTGTTTATGGATTTTAAATGTCTAACCCAATTTTATAACACATTATAAAACTTTAGACATGCTATACATCCACAACATACGTGAGGCATTCAACATTTAATATAACATTTATATTAAATACGAGAAACCCTAACATACATACTATATATTATAATTGTCACACCCTGCTCCAGATTACCCTCTTAATCTGGATGGAGTGGTGACTGCAGCAGTTACCAACCCTTTTGCTAGCTTACTGCCTATCTAACCTATTGAATTTGCTCAACCCTAAATATGTACATTTCATCAATATATGAACAAATTAACTCATAACTTAACACATTTACATTACAGAGTTTTATGGCATTTCATACATGAATATTACAACTTAATGAGCCCCATCTAGGATACTAGCCCTTATCTGACAGACACATGTGTATAAACTAATACAGGTCTTCAATTAAGCTTCCTTCAACCTGACTCTTTAAATGGCAAAGCAACAGTAGAGAAGTCTTTTGGGAACTGACCGCTACCTGAAAGGAAAAACATTTGAAATCATAAGCTAGAAGCCCAGTAAGTGATTAACATTTAAAGCATAACGTTCATACATAAATTTCATATTAAAACTGAAAGCTTTCACTGAAAACATAAACTTGGCAACCATTATTTATGTCATCATCAACATCACATAGCATTTTTCTTACTTTGCTAGACTATGCCTTAGTCTATTTGTCTAGAGTGGCTCTTTTGCTCACTCCTTATCATTCTTTACCACATTACTACTTAACTGGGAAGGAACCTTTTTTGTTCACTTCCTACAATCATAACTTGCATCCTTAGTTGAGAGAGAACCTTTACTCAATTCCTCAATGTCAATCCATAGCTAATGTGGAGTGGTCTAGCCACTACCAATTCATGTGATTTTAGTTTAAGTACCGTCATATCTTAGGTAATACTGCTCAGATACCTTCTCTGTGTACTTCAGTATCGAGCTGCTCGGATACCTTCTCCGTGTACTTTAGTATTGAGCCATTCAAATTCTAAGACAAAGCTTTAGTACCTTCTCCATGTACTTCAGTACTGAGCTATTCAAATTCTAAGATTGAGCTTCAGTACCTTCTCCATGTACTTCAGTACTGAGCTATTCAATTTCAAGGACTGAGCTTCAGTACCTTCTCCGTGTACTTCAGTACTGAGCTACTCATACTTAACTTGTATATTCTTATCTTTTAACGACTTAGTTGCCCAAAACATTCTATACTAATGCATCCTCATGGTCATTGAAAAGCATCGCATAAGTATAACATTAATGTGAGATGCGTTGCTTGGTAACTATTTGAGAATAGTTGTCATAAATAACTTTCAGTAAACATGCATTGCTAAACATTTATAAGCATTAGCAATTTACTAAAACATTTAAAGCATTTAGAGTTAAAGCATTTAGAGTCACTCACAGTCTTTGGCAATCCTCTTCATGTATATGCTTACTGTGCATTGAACACTTAGCCAAATTCTTAGGCCTTAACTTGTCTAGGCAGCAACTTTATTACCATGCATCCATGCCTTCCGTCCATGCCTTGCATTAGGCATTCAAGCCTCCTATGCAGCCAAGCTTTCAGCTCACACCTATTGCCCGTCGCATGGACCATCGTATAGTAACCTTTGCGCCCATCGTTTAACTATGCGTCCGTCTTGTGGCACATCAACGCATCCCCCATGCATTCGTCTGATTGCGCCCATCATCCAGCTTATGTGCCCGTCTTGTGGCTCATCAATGCATGCCCCATGCATTCATCTGATTACGCCCATGAACTACCATGCAACCTTGCGCTTACGGCTTCAATATGTGTTGCATAGTCTAATGCTTCTCAATGTGTCCTTGCGCCAATTCAACCTCCAACGCATGCACTCATCATCATCGTCAAGCCCTTAATGCTTGCTTGTTCAACCCAAGCAGCTGACTGCTTGCTTAAAATTCCAGATTTAACTTACAATTTTAATAACTAATTTTCCAGGCATTTTCTCAAGAAATTTCCTTCTACAAACATTCTCTAAAATGTCTTAGCAAGCTTAACTTAAAATTTCAGCTCAGAATTTCTCGTGGTTGTCTGGAATTCTCAGATCATCAAGACTGGCCCAACTTACCCGAGAATTTGACCTCCAGCAAGATTCTTCATACTTTAGCTCGATTCTACTAGAATCTCCCTCCGGCATTTCAACTTTAGCAACTAGACATATTCAGGGTTTGAATGGCTCTAGAATTACTTCATTTGCACGAGCGAACTCCTCCCAACCTTTGTTTGAAGTCGAGCTTCCCCTTTTTAAACTAATAGTTGTATATTCTCCTTTTAACATCAAGCTGCTACCTTATCCTTAAAGGATAATATCAAACCTGAGTATGACAGCTGGCTTAGCTGATCAATCACCAAGATGATCTTTCCTTCTTGGTTATCTATGCAAGGGTCAGCTTCTAAGCCAACGCTTGCAACCACATGGCCGCATAACTCCTTCTCAACGCATCGCCTAATCTGGCTAACGCATAGCTCACTTAGAGGCCATTGCATCCCTTCTTTGGTTGCATACTTCTAAGCCAATGCATGTCCTAGCCCATGCATAGTTGTCTTATCATATCAATCATGCGTTAAGCCTTCCTCGTTTCATAGCATAACTTTAGCGTGCATCAGTTTCATAGCATAACTTTACCGTGCATCACATACTCCATCGTCTAGCTCGTCGTCTAGTACTGCTGCCACATAGCACCATCGCTTAGCTTGCTGCATAGCACCATTGCATAGTGTTGCCGCATGACACCATCACGTAGCATTGCCGCATACCATCGTGTAGCATTGCCGCATACCATCGGATAGCATTGTCGCATACCATCGGGTAGCATTGTCGTACACTATCGGGTAGCATTGTCACATACCATCGGGTACCATTGTTGCATACCATCGTGTAGCATTGCTCCTTTTACTTCCCGATTAACCAGCACGCGCAACTCCAACACCTAGCGCCTCTGTTCGCGCAACTTGAGGCTGCCGCACGCTTTGCAAACCTCTCACCACATAGGTTGCCACATGCCTTATCAACGCATCATGCCTTTCAACTCATGCGTTCATCCTTAGTACCAACACATAGTTTATCCTTGCCTTCAACACTTAGCCTCTACAAGCCTTGGTTGCTACACACGCAACCTCATGCGTGCACACTTCTCCATCAACGCATGCCTACACTTTGCTTCCATACATAGCCAATTTTTTTTTTACTTGTTATATTATCTAAAACTCACCCAACTAAGTATTTCTCATACTTAGAATTTTCTTCCTCCATCTTCCTACTTTCTTTACCTCCTTTCATAAATTTACTTAACATGCTTGTTACTCATTTTGTAGGAAAAATGGAGTACGGGGTTTACAATTACCTCCCCCTTAAAGAAATTTCGTCCTCAAAATTTGCTCAGTCTTACTTATAAGTAGAGCTTCACAACATCCTTTGGTCGTAAAACTTTACAACCTTCTTCTTCTTTTTCTTTTTACTATGCTTTCGCTGCGCTACTCTGACGTTAACTTTGTTCATACTAAGTAATACTAGTATGTATGAACAACTTGGTCATAATAATGCACTGTATTTGTTACATCATTTGATGACTCTTCCATTCTTCACTAAGTCATAGCATTTACTTATTACTAGGGTGGTCTTTTTTCCTTTGCTCGCAATACCTACTGGAACATTCTTTTCCAGTTGTCATGCCATCGAATTACTTACTAGCTGTGAAATCATTATTCGTGTCAGCTAGACTTCCCGACCTAACTGGGGCCATTCTTCTTAAGATGTCCTGTCTATCCATACTTGGGAGAAGAAATTCATTCTACTATAACGTTCCCAACTATGGCTTACTTTACTATATACATAAGGTTTTCTTAACTGTACTAGTCTCCAGCTCAGTCACAATTCAAACTTCGAGCTATTACCCGGAACATCAGCAGATCTGGACCTTTTTCTTTTTACCTTCTACTGACCATATTGTTCCCTATTTTTTATACTCAACGTATCCCTAGTACATTTCGAGCTCACTCTTGCTCATCTTTTCTCCTTTTATTAGGATTAATCTAATTAGGACTTTCTCTAGATTACATCTCTTCCTTGAATTCACTAGAATAGATTTCACGTTTTCCACCAACCTCTGAGCAAACCTACTAAACATTCTATCTCTAGTGAAAAGTCCATGTTTACCTGCGTGACTCCCAACTTCCCTTCTCGAAGTCTTTCTTATTAAGTACTAGAAGAAATTTGGGCTTCAATGTCGATTGAAAATAACATTGTTGGATGTATTATGTCGGTTGAAAAAAATGGATCTTCAATGTCGGTTGTAAACCGACATTGACGGCCTCCCATTATTTTTTTTATTGTCGGTTAAAAACCGACATTGACGGCCTCCCATTATTATTTTTATTTTTTAAAAAATTTATCAAAATTAAATTTTGATTTCCCTCTCACGCATGCCCTAACTTTCGTCTCTCAACTCTCTCACTTTACCAAACGTACTGCAACGCTGTCAAAGCTCCCTCGTAGCCCTAAAATTTCCTCTCGTAGTAGCTGCTGGTCGGCCGTTTGTTTTCAGGTGGGGTTGTCTTCATCGGACGGTCATCAGGCGGTCATCGAAAACGAGCTCGCCATCCAAGCTTCTCCGTCGCAGGTATATTTGAACAACATTTTCGTTTGCCTTCAGGTGGGGTTGTCTTCCTCTATCATTTGATTATGTTTATAAACACAGGTATATCCTTTGTTGCTTCTCCATCGCAGGTATATCCTCTGTCAAATTTATGGTCACAAACTAATTGCATCCCATAATCTTCTGATTGCATTTCGTTTGCCCTCTTGATTGCATTTCGCACCACCTGAAAGTTACCATTCTTTTTTTTCAAAAAGAAATTTCATCAGTCCATCTTCAGCTTATTTTTGTTTTTTTGTTTGCATTCAGATCTTGTTGGATTTTGTTGAATCTGTTTGACTGTTTCTGAATGGATATGAATGTTGAATGGATCTTGTTGGATTTTGTTGAATATGTTTGGCTGTTTCTGAATGGATATGAATGTTGAATGGATTTTGTTGAATCTGTTTGACTGTTTCTGAATCGGTCTCTGTCCGGTGGTTTCAATCTCAGGTAGATTTTGTTGGGGTTTCTGTTTCTTTGCCTAATGGTTCTCACGTCATTTGGATTTTGTTGGGGATGTTTGTCTCATTAAATATATTGTCTTGACTGATGTTTTGTATATTCCCGCTTCTACTTTCAATCTCAGCTTCATAAGTGCATTAACACAACTATTACTATTACTATTAAATTTGATGGTAACAATTGTGTTCTTTAGGACAAGTCGTCTTTGACCACAATTGGCAAGGCTAGCTTATCTTATGGATGGTATGTTTTGGACAATGTTTCATATTTGCCAACTACTTGTGATGTATTCCCATTGGCTAGACCAAAAGCATTGTCTTTTGCATCAAATAAACATGTTGTTGCTTATGTTTTTGAACTAATACATTGTGATGTTTGGGGACTACATCATGTTGCTTCTCATGCTAGTTATCGTTGTTTTGTATTCGTTGTTAGCTTTTCATGCTTAAAGCCATGAGTCTAGAAATACTGAGCAAGTTCTTCTTGATGCAAGGAACATGAAGGATTTGTTTTTCATAAATAGGACTTTTAGGATGGTGTTTATTTTGGATTAAAAGTTTACCCACATGAGCTATTTGAAGTTAGAGCCGTCTCTTATAGTAAGAGTGTGCTTACCATGGTCAAGTTTCCAAGCTCAACTGTTATATGATTTATTGCCCCACTATCTGCATACAAGACTTTGATCAGCTACAATATCTAGTGAGGCAGGATTGGCTGTAAACTTATTTTCTTGACCTCTTGGATTGTTTGGATCATCATGCCTATAGTAGCACACAGCTGCAGAGATGCCCACTTTGTAGCACAATTGACAAGCAACTCTAGAGTTGTTCTTCCAATATCCAGATCTGCCACCGTGCCCTCTATGTCTTCCATGTCTTTTGTAATTATTGTTTGAGTTTGTACCTCTGCCTGAACCTCTTCCTTGAGTTTGATTTGATCTGATACCAAATCAAAAACTTGAAATGAAGAAAATGGTTGTATGAATTTTGGTGAATATTATTCTGCTTACATATTTTCTTTACAATGGTATATTGAATTTATACAGAGCAATACATCAGCTAAACATTTTGAATAAGGAAAATGACATACATATGGTAAAATGAAATTCTGTACAATAAGGAAATAAATCATTCCACAATTTCCAAATGAGATATTGATTAACAGCTCCCGTCACTAGTACAAAATTGGACTATAATGTCGGTTTAAAACTGAAATTGTAAGAGTACAATATAATTTCAAAATTGGCATCGATAACTACATCTTTTTTTCATGCTTAAAACACAGTCTAAGAACACGGTTTATTGTGATATTTGTTTGGATTCAATACTTGATTTTGAGTGAAGTTTTTCATTTGTTAGGTTCAAGTTTGACGTGTAAGGCTAAATTTTGATTCTTGGGGATTTGGAAGGAAGATAGGAAGATTGCATTGGACATGTTTTAAGAAGGTTGACAAGTGGATAAGGTGCACCCAACACAAAAAGGACTTCATAACAACATTAATAATAAGGACAAGGTAATATTTATAAGATGCTTATCTTAAAAGTCTAGTTGTTCTAAATATGTTGAAGTTGCATATTTTTCAATCATAATTTTATGCTTTTAAATTTTTCCTTGTTATTTTTATTATTATTTTTTTTTTTTTTGTAGATTAAGTTGCATATTTTACAATCATGGATAAGTCATGGATGAAAATGAATAGAATGTCAGCTGAATATGGTTTAGAGGTCGAGGTGTTTATTAAAAATTGTTTACAACATTCAAAAATATCGAATGTCATGAGTTGTCCATGTTTGAAGTGTGCTAATGCAAAGACTCTAGATGTGAACAAAATAAGAGAACACTTATTTTTTAATGGTATAGATCAAAGTTATCAGACATGAATTTTTCATGGTGAATCATTACCGATTAAGAGGAACAATGAAAATGTGTCTACTAGTAAAAGAGACGAAGCTGATGAGGATGATGTTGATGTTGATGACACAATTGGAATGTTTGAGGCTGCATACAATAACTATTTTAGTAGAAAATCCGATACTTTTGAAGAATTATTAGATGATGCGAAGAAACCATTGTACCTAAATTGTAAAACCTTTTCCAAAATATCTACATTGGTAAAGTTATATAATTTAAAAGCTAAATTTGGATGGAGCGATAAAAGTTTCACTGAGTTGTTGGAATTAATTCATGAAATATTACCTAGTCCTAATGAAATTCCATCTTATACTTATGAAGCAAAAAAGATGTTGGGTACTCTTGGAATGAAGTACGAGAAGATTCATGCATGTAGAAATGATTGTTACTTGTTTAGAAAAGAACTCTCTATTGCAAATGTATGCCCCATTTGTGGTACGTCAAGATGGAAGCTTCAAAAAAATTTAAACGAAAAGGCTAAGAATATCCCAGCAAAAGTCATGTGGTATTTCCCCTCAATTCCAAGATTTGAAAGAATGTTTCGAACTAAAGAGACAGCAAGTTTATTGACATGGCATGCTAAAAAAAAAGGAAACAAATGGTTTATTAAAACATCCCAAAGATGCCCTATCGTGGAAAAAAATAGACAATTTGTGACCAGAGTTTGGGTTAGAACCTAGAAATCTTCTCTTGCTCTTTCGACAGATGGGGTAAATCCACATGGAGATCTGAGTAGTAGATATAGTTGTTGGCCAATGATGTTAGTGACGTACAATCTACCTCCATGGTTGTGCATGAAGCGAAATTTTTTTATGTTGACTGCAATAATATTTGATCCTAAACAATAGGGTAATGACATAGATGCTTATTTAGCTCCGTTGATAGATGACTTGAAAATTCTTTAGAAAGATGGGGTAGAATGTTACGATGCATATGAAGAACAACGTTTCATGCTTAAAGCCATTTTATTATGGACCATTAATGATTTTCCTGCGTATGGCAACTTGTGTGGTTGTACAATTATATCATGCATGTCTAATTTGTGGAGAGAATATTTCATCCACTTATTTACCAAAAGGGAAGAGGATGACATATCTCGGGCATCGCAAGTTTCTACCCCGCCATCATCCATATAGGAAACAAAAGAAATCTTTTAATGGCGCACAAGAGTTAGAATTTGGTTCAGAACCATTGAGTGGGGAAGAAATTCTTGCAGAAACAGGTAAATATCAATATTCATTTGGTAAGAAAAGTATCAAAGAAAAGAACAGTGGAGATAACACTTCAACTTATTGGAAGAAAAAATCTATTCTTTTCGAGTTAGAATATTAGAAGTATCTGGACGTGTGACATTGTTTAGATGTGATGCACATTGAAAAGAATGTATTGCAAATCTTATTGGCACATTGCTTGATATTCCTGGTAAAACAAAAGATGGAATAAATACTCAATTAGATTTGGTGGAATTGAACATTAGATCAGAGTTAGCCTCTCAAGTAGGAGAGAAAAAAGTCTTTTTACCTCCCGCATGCTATACATTAACACGAGTCGAGAAATTGAGCTTTTGTAAGGTATTATCAGAAATTAAAGTACCTAAAGGTTGTGCATCGAACATTCAAAGTTTAGTGTCGCTCACAGATTTGAAACTTTACGGACTTAAGTCGCATGACCATCTCGTTCTTATGCAACAATTATTACCAGTAGCCATTCGTGATATTTTTCCCAAACATGTAAGACTTGCAACTACTCGCCTATGCTTCTTCTTTAATGCTATATGTTGCAAGGCGATCGATTCATCTCAGTTAAAGGGTATGCAAGAGGATATTGTTGTCACTCTATGCCTCTTAGAGAAGTATTTTCCTCCATCATTCTTCACAATAATGGTACACCTTGTAGTGCATCTCGTAAGAGAAGTTGAGTTTTGTGGAACTGTTTATTTGAGGTGGATGTATCCTTTTGAACGATACATGAAAGTGTTGAAAACTTATGTACGAAATAGAAATCGACCAGAAGGATGTGTTGGAGAAAATTATATTGTTAAAGAGACTATAGAGTTTTGTTCTGAATTTGTATCTGGTGTTAATTCTATTGGGCTAAACTCATCAACAAAGAAAGTGAATTCAAACATTGATAGAGCATTGTCAGCTGCTTCTTTTATCAGATCGAGTAAGGATGAGTTGGATCAAGCTCATCTTTATGTCATTCAAGATATAAATGATGTGCTTCTTTACGTCGAGTATGTAGATCTTCATCTTATTCTCATTTTAGGTTACTTGATTATTCAATAATCTACTAACTTTGTCATTTATAATAGGTAACATATGGATATTTTGTCTAAGCTCAATTTTGGTAAAAATAAAAGTAGAAAGTGGCTTCAAGAAGAGCATAATCGTACATTCAGTCGGTGGTTGTCCACACGAGTAATCTCTAGAAACCTACTATTTGATGCATAATTAAATGTTAACTACTAAAATATTATGAAATATATCGTAGGTTGCACTAGCTCTCGAAGTTCCCAAAAATTCCATATCGCCTTCTTTGAGATGGATAGCTAATGGACCTTGTCCAACTGTGGCAAAATATTCTAGTTATGTGGTCAATGGTTACTACTATCACATAAAGAATCGTGATGATGTTAGGTGGGTTCGCTACCACAATGCAAGTCTCTAATGCTAAGGATAAAAGGTCCGTCATGTCAGATATGACCTTTTATGGTGTAATACAAGAAATATGGGAGCTTGACTATCATGGATTATCATTTATTTTATTCAAATGTAATTGGGTTGAGAATAGAACTGGAGTCAAAACAGACGAGTTTGGGTTTACTATTGTGGACCTCAATCGTATTGGACATAAATCAGACCCATTTATTTTAGCCTCTCAAGCAAAACAAGTGTTCTATGTAAAAGACCCCGCAAATTCGGGTTGGTCAATTGTTTTAACATCTCCACAACGAACAATTGAGGATGATTTTTATGAAGATGAAATAGGAGATATGCTACAAGAGTGTGGTTATGGAGGTATGCAAAGAATGCCCAATGTTGATACATTTACTGAGATTGATGATACAACATCCACATACATTAGACATAATTGTGAGGGTCGATGGGTTGATAAATAATGTATTAAACATGGTATGTCATTTACTATGGTTATATGTATTTAAATATTAAGATTATATGTTTTTTGTGTGAGTAATGTTTTTTTTTTTTTTTTTTGTGTGCAGATTGACATGGAAACTTCAACAAGTAGTAGCGAGGATGATAGAAATATGATCCCACAAAAACATAGTAGAATAAGTATACCACGTGGCCCAACTACAATGTCTGAGTTGGCACAAATAAGGACATCTGGGCAACGGTTGACCATCGATTATAATGAACATGGACAACCGGTTGGATCTGGAGCAAAGAAGATGCAGAGTTATATAGGAGTTTGTGTTCGACAACAAATTCCTATAACGTATGATTCTTGGAAAAAAGTTCCAAACCATTTAAAAGACAAACTTTTTGATTGTGTAGCGGTATGTTTTCTAAACTTTTAATTCATGTGCATAGTAGTTTATTAGTTTATTGTTTAACTACTTTTTTCATTGTGCAGATGTCGTTCAATGTGGACTCTAAGTCCAAACATTGTATACTAATGTCTGCATCTAGGAAGTTTTAGGACTTTCAAGACAACGTTGACTCAAAAGTTCATACTTCCATTTAAGGATGAACCTCGGTCTTGCAATTTCCACCGCAACAATATTCTCATATAGAGCAAGATCATTGGACATCGTTCGTCAATGAACGATTGAGTGAAGAATGGGAGGTAAGTCATTCACAATAAATTACATGTCAACATTATCATTGTTTTGATAGGTAACTTCAACTAGATTTGTTGTACAGAAAATCAGTCGTGTTAAAAAAGAAAGACGTGCGAAATGTGTATATAATCACCACATTTCTCGGAAGGGCTATGCGAATCTTGCCCAAGAATTAGTGAGTTATTCGACTTAAATTAAATATTTTATTCTAATATGTTTATGCTAATTAAATATGTATGTTCATGTAGAACCTATCGAATGACCCTTCTTATCGGGCGACTTTATGGAAAGAAGAAGAAAAGGAAAGAATAATGAATACTTTGATGAAGTTACTCGAGAATGTGCCAATCGGATTGTAAGTATATATTATGCAAAATTTAAGATGACATATATATAAGTTTAAGATGATATAGATATTGTGTGAAAATTGTAATATGTTTTACAGGATAAATTGGCTGAAGTTCATGAAGGTGAAGATGTTCTCACCGAAGCATTGGGTACGGAAGAACATTGGGGACGTGTTAGAGGAATGGGTGATTTTGTTTCCCATTCTCAATATTTCAAATTAGTAAAACCAAAGTCCTCTATGAGCCAAGAAACTGAAGGAGGCCCTAGTCAAAAAATTGTTCGACATGGTAAAATGTCAAGAGAAAGAACTAATAATAAACAATCTCATCAGTCCAAATCATCTGTTGGAAGTGTTGCACTAAGTGCATCTAAAGAAGATACTGAGAAGATGTCTAAAGAAGATTTGGAGGTAATTTATTTATTGTGACTTTTAAATTTTAATCATATTGTACGTGCTTAACCATGCATGACATAAGTTCTTTTAAATTTGTTAAGGGGACACCATGCCACTTGGCTATAGGAACTGTAGATAATATTGTTGCAGTAGCCACAACATTTGATGATGATGTGTCATGCTTAACTGTTAAAGTTCTGATTGACATTGTCATTGGAGAAGATTTGCCTATACCAATTCCTGTGAAGGGTAAAATAGAGTTCTTAAAGCAAGCAATGGGCAACTTCGTAAAATGGCCTCGTGAACTTGTAGTTATGGGTGACGAGAAAAAAGTATGTTTCCTTTTCAGTTTATGAGTTTGGTTATTTATTATTTTTCCTACTTTGAATTTTTGTAACTTTGGTTATGGTAGGATCATTCACCAATTAAGAGCTTCAGCCAGTCCTCCAAATATGCTAACGTTAATGGTACTATCAAATTATTGAACGGACATGCCATGCATAACATGAACGATGTAGACATGATCCGTATCTCTTTGGACGAGCATATATTTGGAAGAGACAAATTTATTTATTTAGGCCGTGATGATCTGCTCCAATATTGCAATATGGTTGAATAGGCTACATGTGTATTTTGACATACACTGCATAAGTATTACTCATCTAAATTCACTCATGTATACTTTGTTTCATGTTGATAAATAATAACTTTTACTTTGTTTAGGTATCTTTGGGATGAATGTGGTCGTGATATTACGAAGAAGTTTTTTTTTATAATTGATCAAGCAAGAATATCGCCACACGTGAAGTCTCAAGATATCCGATTCAGAAATTTAGCCAATCAACTAGAATTGGCTAATTTAGACCAAATAGTCCTCATTCCATATAACACAGGGTAAGTAAATTGTGTTTATGTTGTGGCTAATTTCCATTATACATGTACTAATATTTCAAAATTGTTGTTTATTATAGTTATCATTGGATATTGATTGTAATCAATCTACAAGAAAATTGTGTTTATGTTTTGGATTCTCTTCGAAGCAAGGTTCAAGAGGATTTTCATGGAGTTATAAATATGTAAGTGTAATTGAACTTTCTTAGCTCTTAATTGAAGTATTTATGTTTAACTAATGTTTTTAAACTATTTAGTGGATTGAAAACATGGCAAGCCAAGCACGATCTCCAACACTATCGGTCTTCTCTAAAATGGAAACCTGTAATGGTAAATTTAACAATTGTTTTCAACTTTATATGTTCATTCGACTTCTTTATAACAATTTAACAATTGTTTTCAACTTTATATGCAGTGCCCTCGTCAATTAGATTCTGTAAGATGCGGGTACTATGTGCAAAAGTATATACACGAAATAGTGCATAATCCTACTACACCCATTACTAGCCTCATACGTAAATTATTTATTTTTTATATAGTGCTAGCTTTAATTTAATAAATGGACGTAAACTTATGTTGGGTTTATCTTTTTTCTTTTCCTTTTTGTAGTTCAATACAAAAGATGCATATACACAAGGAGAGATCGATGTAATTCGGACCCAATGGGCAAGTTTTGTTGGCCGATTTGTGTAAGGATGTAATTTTTGTTTTTTTGTCTCAATAGAATGTAAATGCTAGTTATAAAAACGAGAGAAATATTTGAAAGTCCCACATGAACACATGATAAAAATCATAAGGACTAATTAATTATTTATTGATTTTCTTGTCAATTCTGATTCTCTGCAGCTGAGAACTGGTTAAACCCCAGCATCGTTCTAAAGGTTTTCGAAGCACGGTCAGCCAGGATGTCTGTTGAATGTACCAAAGAACTTAGCAACTTTACCAATCACGAAGACTGTTCTCGCCATTGGACCTGGTAATGCTTCTTTATCCTATGACCTATTGTAGTTTCTGGTCTGTCTAAATTTGGAACCAATTTTGTTTATATGCCAAGGTGCATACGTACACAACAGGAGCTCTCTGGAATTACGACTACTCATTCCTTTACTGTCGCTTCTTACTGATATGGATTAGCTTTCTGTCACTCATTTTATTGAATTTTTCGGGTTGAGTGCAACTGTCTATGCACGGCAGGGAAATCATTAATGCAAATGATGATTTCTAGTGTGTAGTTAATGGAAATTTTAAATAACATTTAAAAGGTCCTGCCAGAGATGCCATGGAACAATAAAGACTATATGCTTTGTGCTGGGAAGAGGTAATCGTTGCAGTCTGGATAGATGGGTGAATATTATTTTTTTGACATTGATATTGCTTGAAAACTACACCCGTCCTTTGTTCCATACATTTTAGTTTTATGTTATTGGAGCAAAGCCACTTTTCAAAGTTAGCTGTATATGGATTTTGAATGGTAGACTTCCAACATTTCAGAGCTGTTGAATAGTTAAGTTCAGTACTAGTGAAGCGAACAAAGTCTTACTTGGATAGAATCTATCTATTCTATAAGTTGTACTTATGTGCCCTTGAGTTCTCAGTAAAAGCCAAGGGGGACGACATCTCTCGCTACTCCATGTATTTCATCCTATTCAAAACGTTTGTATGACTTTCACTGTAGGTGGATAACTGGCAACTGTGGTAGTTTAATTTTAATGGTAGTTGATAATTTATTAAGCAAACTAATACTTTATTATTAGTAGTAGTATTTTTTTTATTGAAGCAGGTAAGGAGATTGCTCTAGTCCTGAAATCCTTATATGACGGCGATGTTATAGAGGAGGAATTCGTGCTTGAGCGGTACCAGCAGGGTGTGGCTGATGCTAACAAAAGTTCTCATATCTGGAAGCATGTAAAGCCATTCATCGAATGGCTTCAAAATGCTGTGTCGGAGACGGAGGAAGAAGAGTAAGAATGTTTTACTGCACTTCTTTTTTTATTGTGGTATCTTTTTGCCTATGCATTGGTTTTTAATTTTTACCGTTTCTAGTTTTTTTTCTTTTGTTTTGCCAGGTATGAGAAAGTTTACGTCTTGTTGTGTGGAATAAGGGGAAATGGTTTGTTCCTTATGTTTGGTGCTCTATGTCGTCTTCTTATATTTCCTTGTTCTGTTGGTGTTTTAGTTATGAAGCTGTGCTTTGTATTTGAACAATGATATTGATGCTGTTGATGCTGCAAGTTTTGTTGATGCTGCAGGTTTTGATGCTGCTGTTGATGCTGCTGTTGATGTATGTGTTGATTCTACAGGTTTTGTTGATGCTGCTGTTGATGCTGCTGTTGATGTATGTGTTGACGCTGCAGGTTTTGTTGATGCTGTAGGTTTTGTTGCACTGCAGGTTTTGTTGATGCTACTGTTGATGCTGCAGATTTGTGTAAGGATGTAATTCTTGTTTTTTTGTCTCAATAGAATGTAAATGGTAGCTTAGAATGAATTTATGGATAAATTCATAGGTGGAAGACGTGATCTGTTTATTATTGGAAGTTGTATTATGGTATTGTGATTCTTGTTTAATGTAAATGGTAGTTTGTGGGTTATTCATACACTATGGTAGTCTTTGTAACAACTTTTGAGGTTTGAAGTATATTGTGAGCTAAATTTGCTTATTGATGTATGTGTTCTTGAATATTCATTTTTTGGGAATTCTGATAGTTCTGTTGAGAACAAGTGGTTGTGAAATGTTTTGGGAGTATGTTTCTTTGAACAGGTTCAAGGTAAATTTTTTGTTTTGTTGTGGTAGCATCGTTATGCTGCCGAAAATTTTCCAAAGTCTAGTTCTGGTATTGTGGATAAATTCATAGGTGGAAAACAAATATTTATGAGTATATGTAATGGATTGGAAATATTGATTCTTGTTTGTGGATAAATTCATAGGTGGAAGACAAATATTGATGGGCTCGCCATGTAATTTTTTTTATACTATTTAATATAGAACAATGACGAACATTTCCTGATCCAACAGGAGACATATAAAGTCATTTTTAACTTATTTGACCAAAAAAAATTGATTTGGCAACAGAATTTAAAAAAAACTGATAGATTTGGGCTTCAATGTCGGTTAAGAATTAAAAAAAACAAACTTTAATGTCGATTGAGACCTTCAATGTTGGTCAAGAATTAAAGAAAACAGGCTTTCATGTCGGTTGAGACCTTCAATGTCGATTGCAAGACTTTCAATATTGAGACTTTCAATGTCGGTTGCAACTGACATTGAAGGTCTTTAATGTCGGTTGTAACCGACATTGAAGGTCGCAATACTGGTGTTACTGAAGGCCTTTAATGTCAGTTTAAAACCGACATTAAAGGCAACAGACATTAAAGGCCTTTAATAACACTACCTTTAATGTCGATTGCCAACCGACATTAAAGCCCTTTAATGTCGGTTTAAAATCGACATTAAAGGCCAAATTTCTTCTAGTGGAGCCACAGAAACTTTATCTTTCACTTACTGGAATCTCCATTCTTTTGAATCTCAAAGCTTCTAAAGGTAGGGTCAGGGTTCCCGTTGTCTGTCTGCCTGCTCTGCTTGCCACTTTTACTTGACATCTTCCTTTTACTTAGGTAGCACATATGCTAAGGACTCAGGACTCAGACTTATATATATAAATTTTCCCCTTTCTTCCCAAAATCTTTTGCTCTGGTACCAACTTGTCATACCCCGCTCTAGATTACCCTCTTAACCTGGATGGAATGGTGACTGCAGCAGTTACTAACCCTTTTGCTAGCACTTACTGCCTATCTAACCTGTTAAATTTTGCTCAAACCCTAAATACGTACATTTCATCAATATACTGAACAAATTAACTCATAACTTAACACATTTACATTACAGGGTTTTATAGCATTTCATACATGAATATTACAACTTAATGAGCCCCATCTAGGATACTAGTCCTTGTCTGACAGACACATGTGTACTAACTAATACAGGTCTTCAATTAAGCTTTCTTCAACCCGACTCTTTAAGTGGCAGGGCAGCAGAGAAGTCTTTTGGGAACTGACTGCTACCTAAAAGGAAAACATTTGAAACTATGAGCTAGAAGCCCAGTGAGTGACTAACATTTAAAGCATAACATTTATACATAAATTTCATATTAAAACTGAAATCTTTCACTGAAAACATAAACTTGGCAACTATTATTCATGTCATCATCAACATCATATAGCACTATTTCATGCTTTGCTGGACTATGCCTTAGTCTATCAGTCTAGAGTGTCCCTCTTGCTCACTCTTTATCATCCTTTATTGCATTACTACTTAACTAGGAAGGAACCCTTTTTGTTCACTTCCTACAATCATAACTTGCATCCTTAGTTGAGATAGAACTCTTACTCAATTCCTCAACGTCAATCCATAGCTAATGTGGTGTGATCTCGACACTACCAATAACAACTTTTCTTTCATTCATGTAATTCTAGTTTTAAGTACCGTCATACCTTAGGTACTACTGCTCATATACCTTCTCCGTATACTTCAGTATTGAGCTGCTCGAATACCTTCTCCGTGTACTTCAGTATCAAACTATTCAAACTCTAAGACAAAGCTTCAGTACCTTCTCTGTGTACTTCAGTACTGAGTTATTCAAGTTCTAAGACTGAGCTTCAGTACCTTCTCCATGTACTTCAGTACTGAGTTATTCATACTCAACTTGCATATTCTTAGCTCTTAACGACTTAGTTGCCCAAAACATTCTATACTAACACATCATCATGGTCATTGAAAAGCATAGCATAAGTATAACATTAATGTGTGATGCATTGCTTGGTAACTATTTGAGAATAGTTGTCATAAATAGCTTTCGGTAAACATGCAGTTTTAAACATTCATAAGCATTAGCAATTTACTTAAAACTTGTAAAGCACTTAGAGTCACTCATAGTCTTTGGCAATCCTTTTCATGTATATGCTTACTGTGCCTTGAACACTTAGCCAAATTCTTAGGCCTTAACTTAACTAGGCAGCAACTACATACCATGCATCCATGCCTTGCGTTAGGCGTTCAAGCCTCCTACGCGACCAAGCCTTCAGCTCACGCCTATTGCTCTTCACATGGCCCATCGCATAGCAACCTTTGCGCCCATCATCTAGCTCATGCGCCCGTCTTGTGGCACATCAATGCATGCCCCATGCATTCATCTGGTTGCGCCCATCATTGATCTCATGCGCCCGTCTTGTGGCACATAAATGCATGCCCCATGCATTCGTCTGGTTGCGCCCATCATTGAGCTCATGTGCCCGTCTTGTAGCACATCAACGCATGCCCCATGCGTTCGTCTGGTTGCGCCCATCTTGTGGCACATCAATGCATGCCCCATGCATTCGTCTGGTTGCGCCCATCGTTCAGCTCATGCGCTCATCTTGTGGCACATCAATGCATGCCCCATGCGTTCATCTGGTTGCGCCCATAAACTCCCACGCAACCTTGCACTTACGACTTCAATATGCATTGCATAGTCTAATAATTCTCAGCGCGTCCTTGCGCCAATTCAACCTCCAACACATGTGCTCAACATCATCGTCAAGCCCTTAAAGCTACTTGCTTGTTCAACCCAAGCAGCTGCCTGCTTGCTCAAGATTCCAAATTTAACTTACAATTTTAATAACTAATTTTCCAAGCCTTTTCTCAAGAATTTCCTTCTACAAACATTCTCTAAAATGTCTTAGCAAGCTTAACTTAAAATTTCAACTCAAAATTCTTCGTGGTTGTGCAAGAATCCTCAGATCATCAAGACTGGCCCGACTTATCCAAGAATTCGAGCTCTAGCCGGATTCTTCATACTCTAGCTCAATTCCGCTAGAATCTCCCTCCGGAATTTCAACCTCAGTAACTAGACATATTCAGGGTTTGAATGGCTCTTAAATTACTTCATTTGCACGAGCGAACTTCTCCCCACCTCTGTTTAAAGTCGAGCTTCCCCTTTTTAAACTAACAGTTGTATGTTCTCCTTTTAACATCAAGTTGCCACCTCATCCTTAAAGGATAATATCAAACCTGAGTATGATAGCTGGCTTAGCTGAACAATCACCAAGATGATCTTTCCCTCTTGGTTATCGATGCAAGGGTCACCTCCCAAGCCAACGCTTGCAACCACATAGCTACATACCTCCTCGATGCATCGCCCAACCTGGCTAACGCTTAGTTCACTTAGAGGCTATTGCGTCCCTCCTTTGGTCGCATACTTCTAAGCCAACGCATGTCCTAGCCCATGCATAGCTGTCTTATCATATCAACCATGCATTAAGCCTTCCTCGTTTCATAACATAACTTTAGCGTGCATCACATACTCCATCGTCTAGCTCGTTGTCTAGTACTGCGGCCGCATAGCACCATTGCATAGCATTGCTGCATAGCACCATCGCATAGTGTTGCCACATGACACATCGGGTAGCATTGCCGCATACCATCGGGTAGCATTGTCGCATGCCATCAGGTAGCATTGCCGCCTGCCATCGGGTAGCATTGCCGCATACCATCGCGTAGCATTGCCCCTTTTACTACCCAATCAACCAGAGCGCGTAACTCCAATGCCCAGCGCCTATGTCTGCGCCACTTGAGGCTGTCGCATGCTTTGCCAACCTCTTACGACATAGGCTGCCACATGCCTTATCAACGCATCATTCCTTTCAACTCATGCGTTCATCCTAAGTACCAACGCATAGTTTATCCTTGCCTTCAACACTTAGCCTCTACAAGCCTTGGTTGCTACATACGCAACCTCATGTGTCCACACTTCTCCATCAATGCATGCCTAGAGTTTGCTTCCATACTTAGCCAATTTTTTTTATTGTTATATTATCTAAAACTCACCCAACTAAGTATTTCTAATACTTAAAATTTTCTTCCTCCATCTTCCTACTTTCGTTACCTCCTTTCATAATTTTACTTAACATGCATGTTACTCATTTTGTAGGAAAAATGGAGTACGGGGTTTACACATAATATATCTACAGTGAAGGGAGTTCAACTATGGGCTTTAGTGAAGTGACCCATTAGTTAACGAATGGGAGTAGTTAGATCGGTCTAATGAGTTTAGCCAATTAATCTCGAATTGTTGAAGCCCATGATCTATAAGTCCACGAGGTCCCTCTACTAGCTCGGAAATGAATTAGCTCTAGAGTAGCGTGATAAGTTAATTTGAAACGTTCAAATTAGAATCAAACGGAATTGGAGAAAATATATTTAAATATGATTTAAATATATAAAGATGAATTTGTGTAAAAATTAATTTAATATTGGATATTAAATTAATTACAATTATTTAAATTGTTTAAATAATTATTTATTAATTTTATTAGAAAATTAATTTATAAAATTAATAAATTTTTATTTTAGAAATAAAATATGATTTTAAAATCAAAATAGATTTTGGAAATTGAAAAATTACACAAAATTGAAAAATGGGCTTTTCATGTTCATCTTCAACTAGCTTACAAGGAACCCACCTCTTCCTTTGGTTTACTCCAAGCATGAGCTGCATCCCATACAACACATCTCTTTGCATGATAATCTGTAATATATTGAAGAGATTGTAATGAAGAAAAGTGGGATGAACCGATTGAATTTTTGCTGAAAAATTCGGATGAAGATGGTGTTCTTCAATGGGTTGGTTTAATGAGCTTTCTCCATATTCCCTTTGATTCAAGCTTATTTTGAGTCTCACGACTCAATTTAGAGTATCAAGAGAATAGTAGGGAAGATCTTGTGGTGGTCTACACAAGGATTCGGAGGATTTAGCAGCTGGAAATAGAGATTTTGATGGTTCAGTTAAGATATGTTCATGAAATCCATTAAACTCTGTTTTAACATGTTTCTTTTATGCCAAAATTAATCAATTAGAATGCTTATGGATCCTGAAATCTTCCGCTGCGTGATGGTGTCGATCCAACAGAATTTTCTTTAAAATTCTCTATAGATTGCATGCCCAATTTTCACTCCAATATCTTCATTATATTGCAGATCAACATGCAAATGAGAGAGTTGCATGAGTTGCAGCTCATGCTTGGAGAAGACAAGCAAAGATGAATGCTTTTTGTGTGAGCAAGTAAATAGATGTATAATGGAAAATCAAGCTTTTCCATTTCGTGTTTTGTTTTTTCTACATTTCCAATTTTATCATAAAATCAAAAATGATTTTATAAAGTCTATTTTGATTTTAAAACTGAAAAAAATTAATTAATTTCATAAATTAATTATTAAATAAAACTTGATTAGTTTAATATCAAATATTAAATTAATTTTTACACATATCCATCTTTCTATATTTAAATCATATTTAAATATATAAATTCTCCTATTCCATTTAATTCACAAATTAAACACGTAATTATATCTTATATAATTACTAATTCCATTAATTATAATTTGAACGTTTCAAATTAACTTGTCACGCTATTCTAGAGCTAGTCCGTTACAAGCTAGTAAAGGGACCTCATGAACCTACAGATCAGGGCTCAAACAATCCGAGATTAATTGGCTAAATTCATTAGACCAGATTAATTCTCATTCATTAACTAATGGGTCACTCCACTAAAGCCTATAGTTGCACTCCCTTCACTATAGATATATTATGTTCACATTATTTAACATAATCAGCAAGTCGACCCTTCACAGGTTGTTCGTAACAATGGCTGGATCAAATATCTGTTTTACCCCCGAGATTACATCGTATTCCTCAAGTTCCTATTGATCCTCTAATGAACAACTGGTTTGTGATCCAATCACTAAACCAAACTCTCTCAGGCTAGTGAGAGAATGGGGCCCCTTGTTCAAGACCTGGATTCAGTACTTGAGAGAACAATCTTTCCCCTATCTCTAAATTAGGTAGATGTGAACTCGGCGCTGTTGAGTCAACCCTCACCTATGTAAATCTAAAGGAAATCTCAAATAAACAAGATTTCATAGTTAGCTTAGGATTAAGATCAAG
Organism: Benincasa hispida; assembly: GCF_027475165.1. Classification (NCBI taxonomy): domain Eukaryota; kingdom Viridiplantae; phylum Streptophyta; class Magnoliopsida; order Cucurbitales; family Cucurbitaceae; genus Benincasa; species Benincasa hispida. The sequence continues at coordinate 58,021,455 of NC_143480.1, read as the reverse complement.
TTACCTAGGTCATCTAGGTGAATTAGTCAGTCTTATACAGTAAACAACGTTATAAAGTAAGAGTAACTTATTTCTTGGTCATGATCTTATGCAAACTCATTGCATAGGACGCCCCCACTCCTCATGTCATAACATGTACGAATTATGATCACATTGTATGTAGCACTTTACAACTCTTTGTAACAACTACAAAGTAGGCCACATCCAATGGTGTTACCAGAATAAGGTATCCAACCTTATTCAAGCACCATAGATCATTTTGACTATTTACTCGAACCTGATCCACTCTTATGTCTCCACATAAAGTTCAAATACTCGTACAATAGTCATGGGTCTTAGTTATTGGATTTAGACTTTCATACAATTTATGATATCAATAATAAGTATATTGATTAAAGAAAATGTTTATCATTTTACAAACTGCGAGTTTTAGGACATAAAACCCAATAATACTCCCACTTGGACTAAAACTCCAGTAGATCAATATATACAAATATATACAATGTTGAGTTTACATGGAGAGAATAAAATGTACAAATATAATAAACTAGGGCATTACAATACCCATAAATTCTCCCACTTGCCCTAGTGATACAAAACTCGTAGACCTAGTCTTACAAGGTGACCCTCGAACACTTTAGCCGAGAAGGCCTTCATAAATGGATCAGCTAAGTTGTCTTAAGAAGTAATCTGGGTGACGATTACGTCTTCTCTATATACAATCTCCCTGATGAGATGATACTTCTGTTCAATATACTTTCCCTTTTTATGGCTTCGTAGTTCATTTGAATTTGCAACTGCTCCACTATTGTTACAACAAAGAGTGATAGGCATATATGCGTATTAGGAACTACTTTCAGATCTGTCAGGAACTTTCTGAGCCATACTACTTCTTTTGCTGCTTCACTTGCAGCTACATACTCAACTTCTATTGTGGAGTCCGTAATACAACTCTGCTTGATGCTTCTTCACACAACTGCTCCTTTGTTTAGAGTGAATACTGACCCTGAAGTTGACTTCCTCAAATCAATATCGGTCTGAAAGTCAGAATCAGTGTATCCAGTAAGGATTAGATCCTCATCACTATACACGAGCATATAATCTCTCATTCTCCGAAGATATTTGAGAATGTTTTTAACAGCAGTCCAATGGTCATGACAAGATTGGACTGAAATCTGCTGACAATTCCTACGACATAGCATATATCGGGGCGAGTACACAACATTGCATACATCAAACTCCCAACTGAAAATGCATATGGAATTCGATTCATCTCCTCAAACTCTTAAGGTGTCTTAGGACTCTGTTCCTTAGACAGGTGAATTCCGTGCCTAAAAGGTAAAAATCCTTTCTTGGAATTTTGCAATTTATATCTAGACAACATCTTGTCTATATAAGATGCTTAAGATAATGCCAATGTTCTGTTCTTGCGATTCCGAACTATTTGGATTCCAAGTACATACTGTGCTTCTCCCAAATCTTTCATTTGGAATTGTGAATCCAACCATCTCTTAACGCCAGCTAGATATTCTACCTCATTCCCAATGAGTAGAATATCATCAACATACAACACCAAAAAAGTGACAGTTTTGTTGACGGTTTTCTTGTATACACAGGGTTCGTCAACATTTTGTTAAAAGCCATAATATTGATCACAACGTCAAATTTCATATTCCAGGATCTAGAAGCTTTTTTTAATCCATAAATGGTTCGATTAAGCTTGCAAACATTTTGCTCTTGACCCTGCTGTATAAACCCTTCTAGTTGAGACATTTAGATACTCTTTTCAAGATAGCCATTCAAAAAAGCTGTCTTGACATCCATTTTCCATATTTCATAATCATAAAATGTGGCTATGGACAAGAGTATTCTAATAGACTTTATCATGGCAACTAGAGAGAAGGTTTCTTTAAAATCTACCCTCTCTCTTTGGGTAAACCCTTTTGCCACAAGTCTAGCTTTGTAGGTCTATACCTTACCAGCTTGGTCTTTTGCCACAAGTCTAGCTTTGTAGGTCTGTACCTTACCAGCTTGGTCTCATTTTCTTTTGTAGATCCACTTGCAACTGATGGGTTTTACCACTTCTGATTGATTTACAAGATCCCAGATAGAATTGAAATACATAGATTCCATTTCAAGGTCCATGGCTTTAATCGATTGGTCTTTGTCCACATCGTTCATTGCTTGATTAAAACACAATGGATCCTCTAAATCATCATCTGATATAATGAGTTGAGTTTCAATTAAACCCATGTACCGGTCAGGTTGTTGCACAACCCTCCCACTACAACGAGGCATTCTCAACTCTTGAGAATGATGTGGAGTATCAGTTTCATCAACAACTCTTGTTGATGTACCTGCTCTATCAACAACTCTTGTTGAAGGACCTGCTTAGGGGTGTACATAGTCCGGGTTGGGCCGGGTTAGAAGACTTCTGTGGATCAACCCAAAAATTCAGGTTGGCTAATAATGAACCCTATTAGTTCTTTTTTGGGGGGTCAACCCAACCCAACCCAACCCAAAATTTTCGGGTTGGGTCGGGTTGAGTCACCCGTTCTTCTGAGAGAGCGAGATATTGAGAGAGAGCGAAATCTGAGAGAGCGAGAGTTTCCAGTTTTTTTCTTTTTAACTTGGGAGTTTGTAAAGATCATGGTCGCTCTCTCCTTCAATCTCGCTCTCTCCTACAATCTCGTTGTCAATCTCGCTCTCTCCTTCAATACCTAATTTACGTATTAGTCCTATATATATATATATATATTCGAGTCGGGTCGGGTTGACTCGACCCTGAAATGGGGTAACCCCGGACCCAACCCAAATTTAATATTTTTTAACATTTTTAACCCAACCCAACCCAAAATAAAATCTAACCCATCCCAACCCTTGCAGTTTGGGTTGGGTAGTCCGGGTTGGTCAGGTTATCGGATTTTTTTAACACCCCTAGACCTGCTTGATCAACAACTCTTGTTTATGCATTTCTCGTTTCTCTGGACATTTCTTCTATTACAAGCTTACTGCAAGGTTGATGGTTCTTTATATAATTTCCTCCAAGAAAGTTGCATTTTTCGATACAAATACTTTATCTTCCTGAGGATCATAAAAGAGACCATCTTTTGTTTCTTTTGGGTAGCCTACAAATAGGCATACTTTTGAACGCTGTTCCAACTTTTTAGGATTTTGCACCAACACATGTGCTGGACAACCCAATATTTTGAAGTGATATAAATTTCCTTTACGTCCTCTTCAAAGCTCGTAAGGTGTTTCAAAAACACTTTTTGAGGGAACTATGTTCAAAATACACACCACAGTTCCAACTGCATGTCCCCAAAAAGAATTTGGTAACTGAGCATAACTCATCATGGAACGAACCATGTCCAACAAGGTTCTGTTTCTCCTCTCTACCACATCGATCTATTGAGGTGTGCCAGAGGTTGTGAGTTGAGACTGAATTCCTTGTTCTATCAAATAGTTATGGAATTCCATGTCCATATACTCACCACCTCGATCTGATCGAAGTGTTTTAATCTTTTTACCTAATTGGTTCTCAACCTCAGCCTTATACTCTTTGAACTTTTCAAAAGTTTCAAACTTTTGGTGCATTAAGTGAACATGCCCATACCTGGAATAATCATCTACAAAACTGCTGAAATATTCATACCCTTCTCTTGCTCTAACATTTAAAGACCCACAAAGGTCTGAGTGAATCAGCTTTAGGGGTTCTTTGGCTCTAAGTTCTTTTCCAGAAAAAGATATTTTTGTCATTTTACCCTCAAGACAAGACTCACATGATGGTAATGAACTATCTTCCAACTTATTTAGAAGACCGCTCTTAACCAATCTTTCAATCCTGTTGAGATTTATATGACCCAGTCTCAAGTGCCAAAGATAGGAATTTAGAGAAATCTTCATTTTCTTATGAGTCCCAACCGTTTTAAACATCTCTATGTTCAAAATAGCTTTGACCTCAGTTGGTTTTAACATGTACAAGTTATTTTCTAATTTTGCAGAGTAACTCTGTTTATTTCCCATATTGATGAACACTTCATCATTTTCAAAATAAACTTTATGATTTTATTCTAGAAAACAAGAGATAGATATTAGATTCCTTTTCATAGAAGGAATATAATTTACATTTTTCAAATAAATGTACTTATCTCCTATAAATAACTTCATATCTCCCACTGCTTTGGCTGAAACAATCTCCCCGGACCCTACCTTAAAGATTGTTTCACCTTCTGTCAACTGTCTCCAGGAACTTGTTTCCTGTGAGATAGTACATACATGATTAGCGGCACCTGAATCAATTGTCCAGATTTTATCGTTTTCCACTAAACATGCTTTGATAACAACTAAATCATATTTATTTTGTTGTTCGAATTCTGCACTTTCATCTACATAGTTCATAATTTTAGATGAGTTGGGAGATAGAGGACAATCCCCTGTTAAAACACTTTTGGTGTAATCAACCGCTAGTAATTTGTTTGTCAATTTGATTTTACTGTTATATAAATTGGAAGTGAGTATTCTAGAATTCGACATGCTGATAAAATTCAAACAAATTCTAATTAGCAAATTGTAACTAAATCCAAGATCAAGTTTTAACAAAAAATAATAATGTATCCATAACCATTATTTATTTGCAACGATACTTTAGTGAGTCAGAATATGTTCTACCGAAGGGCAGTCACATACTCCTTTACTAAAACAAACAAATTTGACCAAACACTATCTCTGGAATAACTCTTATTCCTATTGTCTCCGGAATAACTCTTATTCCTATAATCGTTTAGTTATCGAAATTCATTTTCAAATTTGACCAAACACTATCTCTGGAATATGTGTTACCGAAGGGCAGTCAAATATATCTGTAGTGAGGAAGAGTGCAGTTGGGGGTCTTTAGTGGAGTGTACCCACAATTAACGAATATTGATTAACTTGATTAATGAGTTTAACCAATTAATCTCATATCGTTGGAGCTTCTGATCTACAGGTTCACGAAGTCCCCTCGTTAGCTCACTAGAGGATACTTTGAATTGTTTTAATTTGAGAAAACTATATATTAATGAGATTAATATATAATTAATTATGGATATGATCTATAAGAAAGCAATATTTGAATAAGATTCAAATTAATTAATTTAAGTGAATTAAATTCAAAAGAATGAATTAATATAGAGATTTTGCAAATATACATGGGATGTATATGATAACTAAATATATACATTAAATTGGGTTTAATGTATAAGTATTTATTTAATTATTGTGCAAATTAAAATTAAATAAGTGTTATTTAATTGGGCTAATTCATTAAATAACCATTATTTAATTAAATGAGCTAATTAATTAAATAAATGTTATTTAACTATAGAAAAGGAAAATATATTGGGAAGGGGCTTAGCCGCCTCCCCATGGCCCTTTGAGAATACATTGAATACACAATTCTCATTGTAGAGAAACTCTGACAATACACAACTATTAGTATTATTGTGCAAAATTTTCTTTAATCCTTTCTATTCTCCAAAACCTTATTCTCCTCCCCCTCTCCCAATAGTTGGATACCACTTATCCCTCTATTGGAATCCCAGAGAATAACAAGGTAATTCTCGTGGTAATATTCGAAATTGCTCAAGGAGTTGTTCGTGATCAAGACCATCTGGAGATCTGTTCGTTGGAATCTTAAAGAGGATTGCTTGTGGCACTTGGGGAATCTACAAGGCAAAAGTTGTTCAAATCCTTTCCCCAATAGCATGTGAGTTTACATGTTTATACATTCTATTTAGTACAATGATTTTGTTTATTGTAAAAATCGATTTGAGGGATGCAAGACATTCTAACAAAATGCTTATGTTGCATGATTCGATCCCTTCAATTTTGCATACTAGGATAATGACATATTTGACCCATCCCATATGACAATTTTGGATGTGGCAGACTTCTTTGAATCTCCTAAAGAGAAAATCGGCAGAATTGATGGAATATCAAGTGTTTCCTTTGACTTTGAAAATATCTAGACTTAATGTTGTTGTTTTTATTCATCTTCATGTTTTTTCCTCTTGATAGATGTAAAGCTTTGTATATTCAAAATGTTGTTTTTTCTTATTTTTCTTAGTTTCTTTTAATGAAGAAACCTGAATCATTTTTATATGTTCGGTGACTAAAAAATGACTAAAGAAGAACTATGTCTAGCAGGCAGTGCAACTACACATACAAAACTTACAAGTAGAAAATATTTTCCAAACTGACAATACTCGAAGTAAAAGTTAATACAATATCAGGTTTTATAAACCTAATTGAAGGGTTTGGAAAAGAAAATACTATTTTGCTCAGCGGAACAAAATTTACTATTGACAATGCATCGTCTCTAGTCAATAAAAAAGAAATCTACTTAGTTCAAAGATATACGTTGCAATGGTTATCATATTGAAACTAATAGAAAGTATAAAATGGAGTATCTTTATATCATATCTATTGTCTCATATGAAAAAAGTATACTGGAAGATTTATCTGCTTTATCTTCTAGATTATATTATACTCATATACGAGTAATGGAAACATATGCAACAAAGAACTTGAAGTTCATGAATCCAAACATATTTACAATTTGGCATGACAGATTAGGTCATTTAGGATCTATAATGATGAGAAGAATTATTGAGAATTCAAATGGACATCCATGGAAGAACTAGAAGATTCTTCAATCTAATGAATTATCATGTGATGCTTGCTCTCAAGGCAAATTAATCATAGACATCACCTGTCAAAGTGGGGACTGAATCACTTGCATTTTTAGAACAAATTCATGATGATATATGGGCTATTAACCCACCAAGTGGACCATTTAGATATTTTAAGTATTAATAGATGCATCCAGAAGATGGTCACACGTGTGCTTATTATCAAATCAAAATCTTGCATTTGCAAAATTACTTGCTCAAATAATTAAGTTAAGAGCACAATTTCCTGATTATATAATTAAGACTATTTGTCTTAATAATGCTGGTGAATTTACATCCTAAGCTTTTGATAATTATTGTATGTCAATTGGGATAAGTATTGAACATCCTGTAGTTTATGTTCATACACAAAATGGTTTAACAAAATCATTCATAAAAGGTTTGCAGTTAATTGCTAAACCATTACTTATGAGAGCTAAGCTTCCTACATCTATATGGGAACATGCTATTTTTGCATGTAGCGTCATTTGTACGCATCCGACCAGTATCTTATCATAAGTACTCGCGATTACAATTAACTTATAGCCATGAGCCAAATATTTTCCATCTAAGATTTTTTTGATGTGTAGTATATGTTCCAATTACTCCACCACAACGTACTAAGATGGGTCTTCAAAGGAGGTAAGGAATATATATAATGGATATGATTATCCACCAATTATCAAATATCTTGAACCTCTGATAGGTGATGTATTTACTGCACGATTTGCTGATTGTCATTTTAATGAGACAAATTTTCCAATATTAGAGGGAGGAATTAAGAAGTTGGAAAAAGAAATTACATGGAATGTATCGCTACTATCTCATTTAGATCCCCGTACAGATTAATGTGAACTTGAAGTTCAGAAGATAATTCATTGCAAAATATAGAAAATCAGTTACCAAATATATTTATAGATGCAAAGAAAGTAACTAAGTCACATATACCAACTGCAAATGTTCCATAAAAAAATGATATCTCAACACAACAAGTTGTCACTAATGAGTCTAGAATATGCTAGAAGCATGGTAGACCAGTGAGTTCCAAAGATAAAAATCCTCGAAAAAGAAAAATAATTAATAGTCAAGAAGACTTGATTGAGGATGTAAATACACATGAAGAAATTCATGACATGACTAATGAAGAATGTGGAATACATAAAGATAATAATGAGATTTCAATAAACTATGTCATGATAGGAAAAAGATGGAACCGAACTCATATAGTTATTGATAACATTTTTCACATAATGTTGCTCTTGATATTATATCTTAAAATGAGGATTTTGAACCAAAATTTGCTGAAGAACGTCAACATAGAAAAGATTGACTTCAGTGGAAAAAAATCAATCAAGGCAAAATTAAACTCACTTTCAAAATGTCAAATTTTTGGACCAATAGTCTGAACACCAGAAGGTGTCAAACCTATGGGATACAAATTGAGATTTTTGAGGAAAAGAAATGAAAATACTAAGATCACAAGATATAAAGTAAGACCCGTTGCACAAGTTTTTCACAAATATCTGGTATTGATTATGAAGAGACATATTCTCTAGTGGTGGATGCAATTACATTAAGATATTTAATTGGTCTGACTATGTATGAAAGTCTGGATATGCATCTTATAGATGTAGTCACAACATATTTATATGGATCTCTTGATAATGATATTTATATGAGAATTCTAGAAGAATTTAAGGTACTTGAAACATATAAATCAAATTTTACGGGAATTGTATTCAATAAAGTTACTGAGATCGCTATATGGATTGAAACAATCAGGACGAGTGTGGTACAATCGCATAAGTGGATATTTGTTGAAAGAAGGATATCAAAACAACCCAATATATTCATGTGTTTTTATAAAGAAATCACAGTCAGGATTTGTTTTTATAACGGTATATGTTGATGACTTACATATAGTTGGGACTCCCCAAGAGTTTTCAAAAGCAATAGAATATCTTAAGAAAGAATATGAGTTGAAAGATCTTGAAAAAAAATAAAATTTTTCCTTGACTTGTAAATTGAACATTTAGCAGACGAGATATTTGTTCATCATTCAACTTATACAGGAAAAGTTTTGAAAAGATTTTATATGGACAAAGCACATCCATTGAACATTCCAATGGAAGTTCGTTCACTAGATGTGAAGAAAGATATATTTCAACCTCGAGATGATAATGAAGAACTCCTTGGTCTTGAAATACCATATCTTAGTGCAATTGGTGCATTTATGTATCTTGCTAATAATACAAGACCAGATATTTTGCATTTTCAGTAAATTTGAATGGAATTAATCATATACTCTATTATCTCCAAGGAACGATCAACATGGGTACGTATGTTTTATTCAAATAAATCAAATTTTGATCTAGTCGGTTATGTAGATTGTGGATATTTATCTGATCCACACAAAGCTATATCTCAAATAAGTTATCTATTCACATGTGGAAGAACTGTTATATCATGACGATCGATGAAACAGACCATAACAATCACTTCCTCAAATCATACTGAAGTTCTTACAATTCACGAGGCTAGTCGAGACTGTGTATGACTAAGATCAATGACTCAGCATATTCGTAGAACATGTGATTTTTCTTTTAGTAAAAATTTTCTAGCGATATTATACGAAGACAACACAATATGCATATCTTAAATTAAATGAGGATATATTAAAGGAGATAGAACAAAACATATTTCACCGACACTTTTTTACACTCACAATCTTGAAGAAAATGGCAACATCACTGTACAACAAATTTGTTCGAAAGATAACCTGGCAGATTTATTTACAAAGGCATTACCTATCGCAACCTTTAAAAAACTAGTGCGCAACATTGGAATGCAGCGACTCAAAGATCTCAAGTGATGTTTCCATGAGGAGGAGTAAATATATCAGATTATATGAAATATATACTCTTTTTTCTTCATTAGGATTTTTTTTCCAGTGGATTTTTCCTAGTAAAATTTTAACGAGACATATTTCATATATATATATAATGGGCATCTAACGGAGAGTATTATAATATGTTAAATTAGGTGTAATGTAGATGCCCATTATTAGTGTCCTTTAGCCGTCCATGTGTCTCAAGATTACATACTATTAATGTTCATGTAATTCACCTCCTACTTGTCAAATTACCTATAAATTGTGGTATTTAGTGGGTTTTGAAAAAACACACATATCGGTCACCAATCTAAAAAGATTGAAGAAAGTGGATAAATTCATTCTTTTTTATTTTATTTATTTCTATTTTATTATATTATATTTGTTCCGTATCCATATTTTGATTGTGCTTCGCAATGCTCCTTATATTAAGGACACACTAATTATTTTGGAAAAGTTTCCTCTTCTCAACCTTAAAAACGGGTTTTCATTTTTATAAAAAAAAAACGGCGCGTTTACATTTCCTTTTTTAAAACACGCAGAATTTTCCTTTTTTGAAAAAAGCAGAATTTTCCATTTTTTTAAAAAAGCAGAATTTTCCTTTTTTAAAAAATTAGATTTGATTATTTTAATTTTGGAAAAGCCTTCTCTTTAAATATAACTCCTTAGTTAGCTCAGTTTGAGCAAAACGTTTCTTCGAAATCGAAGCAAAAACAGAGATCGTCTATATTGACAATGGTGTCGACGGCGAAGGCACCGGCGAACAGTACGACGGTGGCTGGCGTCGGCGATACGTCTCTGGTGGAGGCTCTGCCTCAGGATATTCTGGTTAGTACCTCATTCATTCATAGCTTCGATGATGTATCTAATTTCATATTCCCTTTCTTCGGTGAATTGATTTCCCCCGTTTTTTTTCCCTCTTTTCCATCAGATTAGGGTTATTTGCAATGTGGAACATGATGATTTGAAACAGCTAATCCGCGTTTCCAAAACAATTAGCGAAGCGGTAATAAAATCGAATCAGTATTTGTAATTTCCTTTCATTATTTGATTCAATTCAAATGATTCTCATCGATTTAGGGTTTCCATGCCATTTGTTTACAGACTTTGATTGCAAAACAATTTCATTTTTCTTATTGCACTCCATCCTCAAAGAAATTCGTCAACTCCATCGATTTAAAAAATGCTCCTTCCAGAAGGCGATTCAGAACTCGATTACACAGAAAGTTGCTGGCGCAGATTTCGGTAGCCTTATTTGCCGAAGAAGATTAGTGGCCACTGAGACAGATGTGAATTTAACAACCTGTATTTAGATATTTAGAACAACTGCGCAACAACCCTTAGAAGTAAATATCTTATAGTAGATATACTGATAATTGTTTGATCTCTTTTCACTCTTGCTAATCAGATATAAGAAAGGCCAGGATGTGGCATTTGTAACTACTTGCAGTCTGCAAATATAATGTCCTCTCCTTCACTTTGAGGTAATGCATGTTGTTTCCATTCCACATTCATTTTGTACATTTTAACACTTGAGGGGTGTGCTTTCAATTGAATTTGGCAATTAACATCATCTGTTCTTCTTGACAAAAGGTCATTCAATGTATTTTATGCATTCTCATAAGTTACTTAGTCTCCTGCTTTTTCAGTTTTCAATTTAGTGTGTATTTATAATATGTTGGGATAATAATTTATTTTCTCATATCAAGAAAGAACTTTACATTGATGAATACAAGCTCCCATTTGGAGGGAAAAAAAACAAACAAACTAAAGGGAATTTGAAAACCCCCAATTTGTACAAAAACTCCAGTTTGTAAAACAAATTTTCTCTTGAAGTTATGAAATTGTTGCAATTAAGCCCTACTTTTATAACTATCATATCATATCGGTGGTGGTTATTGGTATTGTTTGTCATTGCAAAACATTTTTCATTTTAATGGATTGTGTTTGGTTTGGAAATTTAACAACAAAATAAATACCAAATATATGCTAATGTTTGCATACAAATAGAAATAACTATTATCGTTTCATTGGTGTGTATACACGCTAAATAGATTGTTTCCTTTTCAAAAAAAAAAAAAAAAAAAAAAAAGGAAAAAGAAATAACTTGATGAAAGCGGCCTTGTTTCCTTTGGACTCTTCTAGTTTTTATGGCTGCCTATATTTCAATGGATTCAGTGGTTACAATGCACTAGTTGAGTTGGTCTCCAAATATGGTTTTAGTTTTATGGGTTGCTGGTTTTCTTGTCGGTTGGAGTTGACTCTCTCTCTTTGCTTGCCTCTTATTTTTGCCATCATCACATGGTTGTTTGTTCTTATTATTGTTTCATTATATATAGTTATGTGAACATAAATACAAATTATAATTTTATGAAATATAATAATATTGTTCAATTTTCCATTGCAAAAAAAGAAACTTTTTATGGATTGTGTATGCTGTATAAATTTAACAAGCATGGCTTATCATGCATTTCAAAAAATTAAGTTCCTACTCATGTAACTTTCTAGAAGCGAGGTTAAAAATAAATGTGATTTAACATCTGAGTATGTATATTCTTATTCTGCATGGTGTGTCTAATTCTATTACTCTCATGATCAATTGTAGGATCTCACAGTTATACTGTCAACACTTCTCCCAGTTGTGTGCATTAATAAAGAAAGCAAAGAGTCTTATCTCTCAACAGGATTAAAGGTATGACCCGCAACTATGCACGTTTTCTTGACCAAAAATATATTTTCATTGAGAAATGAACACAAATAAAGGTTCAGGATTCAAACTCTCAAGGGTGAGAAAAAAAAAAAAAAAACAAACAACTAGCTCAACAAGGAGAAAAACAACCAGATTAATTAAGAATGAACATGAAGAAAACCAGATTCAACCACAACAACAACAACAACAACACAAAAAAAAAGAGAGATAGAGAGAACAGGAAGAGGGTGGATAACGGACTACGTTTTCCTGTTTTTGGAATGTTGTAATTTAAATTATAAGACTTCACTTTCTATTGACTGGGGAATAGTGTAGTTTAATGCAAATGTACATTTGCATAACAATTATTTCTATATTAGCTTGAGAGTATGTATATTAGGTGCTATACTTTTGAAACTTTTTGAGTTTTAATAAGTCCTTTTATTTCTCTCTTTACATACTCAGAAATGCAGATTAAAAGAAGAGCCTTTAACTTTTGGTGCTCTTTGTGTTCTGAAGCACCTCTTGCCAAGGTTTTTTGGCCTGCTTATATTTAACCAACCATTTAGTTATTCCTTTTGGTTCCTGATTTGACTTTCTTATAATATCTAGGTCATCCGAGGCCTGGCAATGGTAAAAGGCCTTTAGTTACTGAAGCTGTTAAGTCGTTACTAGACGAACAAAATCTAGGGGTTAGAATGACACTTTCAGAGCTATGATGTTACACACATTTTTTTATCTTGTTAAGAACTTGAGAAATGCTCTATTTTATTTGGTACTAAAAATGTCTGTTACTTTGTTGTTGATTGTGGTAATGGCATCACATTTCTACCTGGTTGGTTCATCTGGAGAGATGTTTGTTGAGTATCTCGTGCGCCACTTTGCCATCAAAATTGATAGAAATAGAAATGATCCTGGAAGCTCAAAGGAGTTAGCTGGGTTGAATAGTGCTTTTATTCCTTTACAGTACAAGAGAATGGAGGTTTCTGTCCTTTCAAAATATTCATTTTGGTTCTCGTACTTTCAAAATATTCATTTTGGTTATGAATTTATAACTTTAGTTAATATTGGTCCTGTACTTTGAAGAAATGACCATTTGGCCCCTTTAGTTGCATGAGATGTTACCTTTATTTATCTGATGTTTTCACTACAGTCACTGTTCTTTGATTTGCTATGATAGTCTTGAATATCACATTAGAGAAGAGCTAAATAGAACAGCTGCTGCACGAACAATGGTTGGAAAAATTAATCAATATTGGATCTCGATGCCAAGTAATGTTGCCTGAAGCTCAAGCAGATGAGGCATCGGGGCCTTTGATAAGGTGAACTTGGTTTTCTTTTTATACTGCTATTTATACGTGTCTGGTGTTGGTGATTTACCCTAAACATAAACAATTTCCAACCACTTTTTCAGCTGCCCAACAATTCAGCAAGAAGCATTTTATCTTATCAAATCATATTATGGTGTTTTACAGGAGGAGAAGGGTTAAAAATTTCCTTGTGATTTGTTTTGAGGAGTTCAAATTGTTGGTTTATTTTCTTTCTGGATGGCTTGTGGTGTATTATTTTTTGCCTAAATGACTTGTGTTTCCTTCCTTGATATTGTGCACTTGGTTTTGAAAAACTTTCTTTAGCAATACTTGTACATGGAAGTATTAGACTCCTATTTTTCCTGCTTCGTTGGGTATTTTCTGTGTGCTACTTGGATAATCTAATAGTCATCTCACGTAAATTATTAACGGATCATGGGTCAGTTTGTGGTTTATTAAGTTCATGACGTTTTTATTTTTTGCATCTATAGGTAATGAAGAAATATTATTGAGAATGTGTGCCAGCAAGATCAATTTTAATTTTTTTTTTAAATTTTTTCAATAAATAAACCATGACAGACATTTAATGTCGATTATTGATCAACTTCAAAGATGGACCAACATCGAAAAAGATGTCACTAAAGGTTTTCGATGTTGGTTTTCAACTGGGCTATAATGTCCGTTAAAATCTGACATTAAAGAGCTTTAATAACACTTTCTTTAATGTTGCTTGGCCTATAATGTCGGTCTTCATCTGACATAATGGCCCAGTTTTGTAATAGTGGGCAAAATCTTTTAACAATTTGTAAGACCCTAGTCTTAAGAATTGTTGAAATTAGGGTTTTGCACTCTAGGGGCATTTTTGTCTTTTTTATTATACCCTAGGGTTTCTCTTTTCTCTATTTAAGCTGGTGGTCTGTTGTATTTCTTTGTAACAGTTTTCTAACAAGAATTCCTTTATCCCGTGGTTTTTCTCTTTAATTAAGGTTTTCCACGTAAAATCTTGGTGTGTTATTTTTCTTTCCCTACTCTATTTTTCATCATGGTATCAGAGCATGGAGACGAAACCCTGGCCACCATTGAGGAAAATCCAATAAGAGAATCTCAAACCAATAATCCAGATATAACCAGTATTATCCAAAAAGCCATTGATAGGTACTTCTAATCTCTTCTTCCCCACTTTCGTGAAGACTAGCCGCCGTCGCCCTACCAACTGCCGACCGACTCCTTCGAAGACGGAACTACCAACGACAGCAACCAGCGACCAACGACCCTGCAGCTACTCATCTGATTCGGTCGCGCTCAGACGAAGATGACCAGCGACCGGTCGAACGAAGCCGAGATCTATCCGGTCGCTCTCAGACACAGTCGAACGAAGCCGACCAGTCCAGATATGCGATGCCCAGCGTTGACCAGTCCAAATCTGTGATGCCCACCATCGACCAGTCCGTGCTCAACAGTTCCCATCTGTTGCCATTGCCGTCGTTCTTCTCCTCTCAGATCGGTGTCTCATCTCAGCCAATGCCACACCAAAAGACAGATGGAAGAAGTGTGGGTGTTTTTCAACCTAGTATGAGCAACCGAATGAGGTAGTTTTCGCCGACCATGGGTGAGTTTGGAGGGGGAGATTCTTCATCATACGACCAGGAGCAAGGAAGTATAATCCCCAAGACCAAGTTACCTAGTTGTAGTTGCAGATTAAACGACAGAACGAGATGTTTCAGTAGCAGCTAGCTGCTATTGGGGAAGCCCTAGGATCGACATCCAAGATCCAACCAGATCTAAACCCATATCCTGAAAACTCTAACTTCGTTCCCTACTTACCCCTCAAATTTATTTCTGGAGCTATAGGCAATTCTTCTAGCTTTATTATAGGAGAAAAGTTGAATGGTGATAATTATTTTTCTTGGTCCCAATCTATTAAAATGGCCCTTGAGGGCCATCACAAATTTGGATACCTGACAGGTGAAATACCAAAACCAAGGATCGGTGATCCCCAAGAGCGAATGTGGAAAGGAGAGGATTCTTTGTTGAGATCGATTTTGATTAGAAGTACGGAACCTCAGGTTGGAAAACCTTTATTGTATACAGCTACAACTCGTGATATTTAGGAGGCAGCCCAAAAACTCTACTCCAGGAGACAGAAGGCCTCTCATTTATATACTCTATGTAAGCAGGTCCACGAATGCAAACAGGGAACAATGGACGTTACTGCTTACCTTAACAAGTTGTCTCTCTTGTGGTAAGAGATGGATTTGTGTCGGGAAATGATTTGGAACTGTCCTTATGAAGGAGTGTTACATTATCAGTCTGAAGAAACAGATCGCGTGTATGACTTTCTTGCAAGACTCAACTCTAAATTTGATACAGTGCGAAGTCGTATATTGGGGACCAGACCTAAACCATCCCTAATGGAAGTCTGTTCTGAAGTTTGCCTGGAGGAAGATAGGTCGAGGGTCATGAACAGTACACCTGTAACACCATCAGATTTCGCTGCTTTCAAAACTTTAGGCCTTGTCCAAGATAAATAGAACAGTAAGTCGCCCTCAGTGTGTGAACATTACAAAAAAACCCGGCACACGAAAGATCAGTACTGGAAACTTCATGGCCGACCGCCAAATGGTAAGAAACGACAGCCAAGCCAGGCTCTTGTAGGTGAATCTGTTACTGGAGATACTTAACCTCAAAATCAGGAAACCACTCAGAGCACTACTACTACAGTGGGTGTAAGTGCAATCGCCCATTCAGGTACTTTCCACTCCTTTGGCCTTATGAGTATAACTGGTAATAAACCGTGGATATTAAACTCAGGAGCCATAGATTACTTAACTGGCTCCTCTGATCAATTTTTGTCTTATCAACCTGGTGTTGGAAATGAAAGAATCAGAATTGTAGATGGGACCTTTGCCCCCGTTGCTGGAAAAGGACGGGTGTCACCTTTTGTAGGCTTAATCCTCTAAGATGTGTTGCATGTGCCAAAAGTATCTTACAATCTGTTATCTATTAGTAAACTTACAAGATATTTGAAGTGTCGTGTTATCTTCTCACCTGATGATGTTGTTTTTCAGGATCTGAGCTCGGGGATGACGATTGACACTGCCCCGCATGACAGGGGATTTCTTTCTGACAAATAAATCAAAAGTTACTTCAGTTTTCCAACAATTTTACAATTCTATAGAAACCCAGTTCAACGCCAAAATCTTTATTCTCTGGAGTGATAATGGTCGAGAGTACCTTAGTAACACCTTACACGAAGTCCTAGTCTCCAAAGGTGTTGTCCATCAGAGTTCCTGTGCGTACACTCAACAAAATGAAATGGTCGAATGGAAAACCCGTCACCTTGTTGAAGTTGCCCGATCACTTATGTTGTCAACTTCACTTCCTTCTTATATGTGGGGTGATGCTATCTTGATAGCAGCCCATTTAATAAACCGCATGCCATCTCGGGTCCTAAAATTCCAAACCCCCTTAGATTTCTTCAAAGAGTCTTACCCAAACTCCAGACTTCTTGCTGATGTACCCCTTCGTGTTTTTGGCTGTGTGGTGTTCGTCCATACAAACGGACCTAACCGTACCAAGTTTACCTCTCGAGCACAAAAATGCGTTTTTGTAGGATACCCTCTACATCAACGTGGGTACAAGTGTTGTCATCCTCCTTCCAGAAAATACTTTGTCTCTATGGATGTGACATTCTTTGAAGATCATCCATTCTTTCCCAATGGTTCTCTTCAGGGGGAGCATTTTAGTGAAGAAACCAATTGGGGTCCCAGCCTTTCTACCTTACATGAACCTGAACCCATCCTTGATGTCAGTATCAGTACCAATGCACCTATCCTCCCAACCAAATAAGTCCCTTGGATCACATACTTTAGGAAGAATCTCAGGAAGGAAATAGCGTCGTCTTTTATTTCTCCAGCTCCAGTTCATGAGTCTGAACAGAGATCAATTCCAGGTACTAGTAGTCCTATCCCTGATCATGATAATAAATGTGATAAAACTGATGCTTGTGTTGAAAATGTTGAGAGAAAAAGCAAGGAAGATAATGACAGCAAAGATGTGATTGAGGTCGATGATGGTGCAGAGACAGATGATTGTGTGACTCTTGAGAACATGGTAGAACCTGGAAAAGAAGCGTTTCTTATTCCTGCTGAAAAAATTGTTGAGAGTGGGAAAATAACAGAACCGGAGGGTGAATGTAGTATGTTAGAAGAAAGTAAAGACAGAGATGAATCTCTTGATCTTCCGCTTGCCCTAAGGAAAGGTACTAGATCATGTACTAAATATCCGTTGCAGAGTTACTTGTCCTATAGTAATTTGTATCCTGAGTTCAAAGCCCTCACTACAAAGCTAGACATAGTGGTGATACCAAACAATATACACACAGCGTTGGAAAGTCCTGAATGGAAAGTCGTAGTTATGGAAGAAATGAGAGCTCTCGAGAAAAATCATACGTAGGATCAAGTCAATCTTCCAAGTGGTCATAAAGCAGTCGGATGTAAATGGGTGTTCACAATAAAGTATAGGCCCGATGGAACAGTTGACAGATACAAAGCCAGATTAGTTCCAGGTGATGGACGCATGCGACCGTAATGCTGTGAACTTAATGCTTTTTTAACGCAATCTAGTACATTTTTATCAATGCAAATCTGCATAGTTTAATAACTTAGCATTGTAATAACGTGCATTTCTACCCATTATCACACTCCCAAATTTAAACAATATTTGTCCTCAAGCTAAAGATTTCCTTTAGAAAGTCGACTGCAATCTCTTTTCCTAGATTTCTCAATGATGCCTTATTCAAATCTTATACACCAAAATTTCATTAATTCTCATCCAGGTCTCTTCTTAAAATATTTCTAAAATCTAGGGACTGCAAGTTCAACCTTCAAAAAGACTATACTAGATTTCAGGACATTGCATGATTTATTTCAAAAAAACTTTTTCACTAGGGTGTTAAATGCTTCTTATCCTTGCATATTTTAGACATTATTATTTATATTTTTTTTTCTCTCTGACCCTGCACTGATTCCAGTGCCTTGCATTCATTTTGGTTTGCCCCTACGTGTGTCATTCGGACATCCAACTACGAGCAGGGCGTTCTTTCTCAGACTAAACTCATACCCATTTGGCAGCGGAGTTGCGGTCATTTTTTATGGGTTGATTACGATTCCTACATTCGTTTTGGCTTGCCTCCACGAGTGTCATGCGGATATCCAACTACGAGTAGGATCCGATCACAACGTTATGATTTTTTTTATAAAGACTAAAAATAGTAAGATCGAAAATGAATACTGCACCCCCAAATTGAAAATGCGGCAATCTTCTCATTGCCAAAAGATTGAAAGAAGTCATGTGATGTTCTTAGGAAGTTTCATAAAGGGTCAGTTTGAAAGAAAGCTAGCAGACCACTAACTTATAGAAATATTTCATGAGGTGACTGTCCTAAAATTAAGTTGACTCTAGTGTATACGAAAAAATAGAAGAATGCGTTTCATCATTGAAATCATAATTGACAAAGAGAAATCATGTGGTGACTTACTAAATTGATCAATGTTAAATGATTGCGGTAATCAAAGGGGATACGGTGATAAAACTTTCAAAATTAAAATGCAGTGCGATAACGAAATTTGGAATGAAGTCAAGGAAAGATACAACCCCCAAATTTGCACTGTCGTCCGCATTATTTGTTGACGCATCTTGCTTTGCGACGGTCTACTTCTTTTGGATTGTGAGAAAAAAATAAAGTAGTTGCGTCTTCGTGTAGCGCCTCTGCAATTGTTTACCTCGATCGTTTGCAAAGAAAACATTGAGAGGGTCAAATAATTAAAAAAAAAAAAAAAAAAAAAAAAAAAAGGAAGTTAACCCTAGATGATTTTCTGTCGCATGTCAGCGTAGGGGGCACTCCATTTTCCTTCATTCCCGATTTTTCAGGTCTACAGAGGTCTTTTCTCGATGAAAATCACCCCCGCAATATGCTTTGACTCTTTGCCCATTAACCTTGAATGTACGGGTCCTTTCCTCAGTAATCAGATCAACCGCACCATGTGGGAATATTTCTTTAATTATAAAGGGTCCGGACTAGTGCGATTTTAATTTGCAGGAAGGAGCCGTAACCGTGAATTGAAAAGCAAGACCTTTTGTCCGACGTGGAGATTTTTACCGCATAGCCGATTGTCATGCCAACGTTTTGCTTGTTGTTTGTAAATTTTGGCATTTTCATAAGCTTGCGTTCTCCACTCATCAAGCTCGACCAGTTGTAGTTTTCTTGCTTCCCCTGCTGCTTTCAAGTCAAAGTTAAGTTTCTTCACTGTCCACAGCACTTTGTGCTCCAGCTCTAGTGGTAAATGACATGCTTTACCAAACACCAACGCTTACGGAGACATGCCTATCGGTGTTTTGTAGGCAGTCCAGTATGCCCATAGCGCATCGTCCAACTTAGTTTCCTAATCTTTTCGCGAAGGCTTTATCACCTTCTCCAGTATCAACTTGATTTCCCGGTTGGACACTTTAGCCTGACCATTCGTCTGTGGATGGTATGCGGTGGCCACTTTGTGGAAGATGTTATATTTGAGCAGCAAATTTTTTACGAGGTAACTGACAAAGTGGGAGCCTTAGTCACTTATTATGGCACGTGGAGTGCCAAAACGCGTGAAAATATTTTTCTTCAAGAATTTGGATACTATTACCGCATCGCTTGCGGCGCATGCTACTGCTTCTAACCACTTGGACACGTAGTTAACGACTAACAAAATATACTTGTGACCATTCAAAGGTGGGAATGGTCCCATGAAATCAATGTCCCAGACGTCGAACAACTCCAGTTCTAAAATGATGTTAATGACCACCGGTCACACTTCATCACGTAGTCTCTGGCATCCTTAAATAGTGTTGGCCAATAGTACACACTTTGTAATACTTTCACTGCGGTGCGCTGCCCTCCAAAGTGTCTGCCATATGGTGAATCATGACATTGCGATAATATGCGTTGGTTAGCAGTATCCGGTACACACAATCGCATAATCTACTCTGACCTCCTCTTATACAGGTTTGGTGTAGGATCTAAAGGCAACACTAGAGGGAGGTGAATAGGGTTGACTACCAATTTTTAAAAAATAATTTTATCTTCAAACAATGCTCAATAAAGTTAACCCACTAATTTGATTAAAGAAAATTTATGCAAGACAAAACTCATGCAAGTTATGATAACTTCAAATTTAAAGACAATTTAACAAGGATAAATTTAAATAATACACTAAAAGTTAAATCATGCAATTAGGAAATATTAAAAAAATAACTAAGACAAGAAGCAAAAAATTGAAAACAAGAAATAAAATAGAGAGAGGAAGAGAAAACACCGGGAATTATAGTGGTTCAGCAAATTGCCTACTCCACTCCCAAGACTCCTTGGGTATTTCACTAAGTGATCCTCTTGCAGGTGAGAACCAAACCGACACACAACCCTTTTTTTCCTAGGCTAAAGAGAAACCCAAGATCCTTTTTATTGGTTCAAGATCAAACCAATTTCTTTTTCTCACAACCCAAGGTGTACCCACACCTTAATCCAAGTCCCAAAAATTAAAAGAAAACCTGACAATATTACCTCTTAAAGGCTAAATACACAAGTTGAGCACTAAAAAAAACTCACAAAAATAACTCTAGGTCAATTTAGGAGCAAAGAGGACAAGAATTTGAGAGTAGAGAGAATTGAAAGCTTAAGACTTGATAGCTTTTGGTGCGTGAATGAAGAGTAAAATCAAGTCGAATTTATATGCGAGGGGGATAAATTTTGGCCATTGGATATGATTGCAAATGAAGGGTGGAGATTGAATAAAAATAGAAAAGGAAAGGATTTGAAATTAAGAGAGGAATTTTGAAAGATTGGAATTATTGAGATTTGGAGAATAAAAAGATTTGAAAGATGAAAATTTATGAAGGAAATCAAATTTGAAAAGGCTGAAATTTGGTGAGAATTTAGAGAAAATTGGATCAGGAAATTAAAGGAAAATAAGAAAATGAAAATGAAAATAAAAAATAGTCGGATGATATGAGCACCACGTGCACAGGGGAGGAGATTGAGCGTCACGCGTTGCATTCTGTGAAGAAACCGCAGGCACGTGCGCGTGTTCGCGCGTGAAGCTGGGTGATCGTCGGATTTTCTTTTTCTTTTTTTTTTAATATCAACTGCCACCTGTCATTATCTCATTCGTCTACGGTCGCCATGCCATGCCACATCAGCAAAAAGTGACCGGTTGGAGCGCCACGTCATCTATATCAACCATTTGTGTGCCACTTCAGTCACCACATCGGATGCCACGTCAGCAAGGTGCCACGTGTCATTGCTACGTTGGATTTCCTCTTCAATCTTCTTTTGCTTATAACTTTCTCGTTTGAACTCCGATTTGAGCGATTCAAATTGCGTTGGAATCGTCTTCCCGAGCTCTACAAGATAGTGACTCTGAAACACTGAAAATGTTAGTACAAAAAATCTGAGTTTGTTATCATCAAAATACTTTGTTTGATTGAAGCCTTAAAGCTAACAATCTCCCCTTTTTTATGATGACAAACCACCACAATACTAAAAATACTTCTCCCCCTTTTGTTATCAACAAAAAGATATACAAGTGATTTTTCTCCCCCTTAACCATACAAATAATGCTCTCCCTCAATAAATTATAACACATAAATTCATAGAAATATGAATAATGCTCCCCCTATCAAACATAATTAGGCAATTCTAATAATACCAAGTGCAAGTCTATTTTTACAAAAGGCTTCTTCATTTAATGCCTTTGTAAGAATATCTACTACCTAGTTCTCAGTATTAACATAATTAATGACAATATTCTTATTTTGCACATGCTCTCGAAGAAAATGATGTCTAATATCTATATGCTTTGTTCTAGAATGTTGAATGGGATTTTTAGTTAAATTAATTGAACTAGTATTATCACAAAAGATTGGTACTTGTTCAAAATTTAAACCAAAATCACGCAACGTTTGTTTCATCCATAAAACTTGAGAACAACAACTAGCAACAGCAATATATTCAGCCTCAGTGGTAGATAATGCAACAGAATTTTGCTTTTTACTATACCAAGATACTAAAGAACTACCTAGAAAATGACATGTTCCACTAGTACTTTTTCTATCAGTTAGACTACCAGCAAAATCAGCATCAGAATATGCAATCAAATCTAAAGATGCATTTTTAGGATACCATAAGCCTAAATCAACGGTACCAAGCAAATATTTAAAAATTCTTTTTACAGCATGCAAGTGCGATTCTTTAGGACATGATTGAAATCTAGCACACATGCATACACTAAACATAATATCAGGCCTACTCGCAGTTAAGTAAAGCAAGGATCCGATCATACCTCTATAATCTTTAGGACATGATTGAAATCTAGCACACATGCATACACTAAACATAATATCAGGCCTACTCGCAGTTAAGTAAAGCAAGGATCCGATCATACCTCTATAAGCTTTAATATCTACGTTTTTACCTTTTTCATCCTTATCAAGCTTTGTAGTGGTACTCATCGGGGTCTTTGCTACTTTTGCATTATCGAACTTAAACCTTTTGAGTAGATCCCTTGTGTACTTTTCTTGATTTATGAAGATTCCATCTTCAAGTTGTTTAATTTGAAGCCCAAGGAAGAATTTAAGTTCTCCCATCATGCTCATTTCAAACTCACTATGCATACACTTAGAAAATTCTTCACAAAGAGAAGAGTTAGTAACACCAAATATAATATCATCAACATAGATTTGCACTAATAAAATATCATTATCTTTAATTTTGATAAAAAGAGTAGTATCAATAAGTCCCATTTTAAAACCATTTTCTAGCAAAAATTTACTCAAACGGTCATACCAAGCTCTAGGAACTTGTTTAAGACCATAAAGGTCTTTATTTAATTTAAAAACATGATTTGGATTATCAAAGCTTTCAAAACTAGGAGGTTGTTCAACATACACTTCCTCCATTATGAAACCATTTAAGAAACACTTTTTACATCCATTTGAAATAAAGTAAAATTCTTATGAGATGCAAATGCAAGCAACATGCGAATAGATTCTAATCTAGCAACAGGAGCAAATGTTTCCTCATAATCTATTCCTTCTTCTTGACTATAGCCTTGAGCAACTAGTCTAGCTTTATTTCTCAATATTACCATATTCATCCATTTTATTTCTAAATATCCATTTAGTACCTACAATAGGATGATCACTAGGACGCGGGACTAGTTCCCACACATTATTTCTTTCAGATTGATTTAATTCTTCTTGCATAGCAATTAACCAGAACTCATCAGATTCAACATGTTTAAAAGACTTTGGTTCAATTTGAGACATGAAAGCAACATTATTTAAAGCATTTAAAGAAGAGCGAGTTCTTACCCCTTGAGATACATCACCTATTATTAACTCCTGGGGATGGTGAGTGTAGAATCTCCAATCCAAAGGGAGGGATTTTCTGGCTCTTTCTGAGATTCATTTGATACTGCTTCCCTATCTTTAATACTAAGATCTTCAACAGGTATTTCTAATTCATCACTAGCAGAAACTTTATTAGTGGCAACATGTGTTTCATCAAAAACAACATTCAATGACTCTTCAAGTACATGAGTTCTTTTATTAAAAACTCTATATGCTTTACTACATGTAGAATATCCTAAGAATATGCCAATGTCCATTTTTGACTCAAACTTTCCAAGTTTTCCTTTGTCTTTCAAAATAAAACATTTGCAACCAAAGACTTTGAAATAGCTAATGTTTGGAGTTTTATTATTAAAAAGTTCATGAGGAGTTTTATCTAAAACAGGTCTTATTAAAACACGATTCATTACATAAGATGCAGTATTAACAGCTTCAGTCCAAAAAGATTTTGGTAAATCATATTGTATGGAGGTAGCTAATTCTTGTAAAGATCGATTTTTCCTTTCTACAACACCATTTTGTTGAGGTGTTTTTTGAGAGGAAAAATCATGAGAAATTCCATTTTCTTCCCAAAAAATTTCAAAAGAAGCATTTTCAAATTCTCCTCCATGATCACTTCTAATTTTTGAAATCATAAAACCTTTTTCATTTTGAATTCTTTTTTAAAAGCTAATAAAAGATTTTAAAGTTTCATCCTTATGAGATAAAACCCAAGTAAATATCGAAAAATCATCAACTATAACAAAAGCATAATGTTTTCCACTTAGACTTACAACTCTAGTAGGTCCAAAAAGGTCCATATGTAACAGTTGCAACGGTCCAGAAGTAGAAACCAAAAAGGTCCATATGTAACAGTTGCAACGGTCTAGAAGTAGAAACCATTTTCTTTGGTTTGAAAGAAGACTTAGTTTGTTTACCCATTTGACAAGCATCACAAACTTTATCTTTTTCAAAGTTTAATTTTGGAAGACCTCTAACAAAGGATTTCTTAGAAATATTTGAAACTAAATGCATGCTAGCATGACCTAACCTTCTATGCCATAACCACGAATCATCATGCAATGCAAATAAACATTTATTTTCTACTATAGGACAATCTAATAGATCAATTGTATAAACATTTTTATCTCTATTTTCTACAAACACAACTTTTCCATCACATGCATTTTCTATTGTACAATTTTTATCACTAAAAATTACTCTATATCCTTTATCACATAATTGACTAATACTTAATAAATCATGCTTTAAACCATCAACCAAAAAAATATTTTCAATAAGAAAATTTGAAACGTTACTAATATTACCTTTGTCAACAATCTTACCCTTTTTTATTGTCACCAAAGGTAACGTATCCTCCATCTTTTTTTTCTAGGTATGTGAATTTTGTGTGGTCCCCAGTCATATGTTTTGAACATCCACTGTCCAAGTATCACTTATTCTTTATGGATCTCAAACATACCTAATTCTCAAGATGTAACCTCAGGTACCCAAATTTGTTTTGGTCCTTGGGGGTTAGCTAACAAAAATTTAGGAATCCATCTCTTTTCATTCATAATATTGATTTTTCCTTAAATTGCATGCATAAGCTTTATGACCATGTTTTCCACATACATGACAAATAATAGAACTTTCTTTGACAGAGTAGTTTGTAAATTTCTTTCGTTTTTGGTGAGGTTTATAACCTAAGTCACTTTTATCAAATATGCATTGTTGCTTACCCATCATGATATCTAAATTCTTTTTTCCATTTGTAAACTTTAAAAGAGTAGCTAAAATATCTTCATTTTTATTTTCTAATAATTTATACTCTTCTTTTAAAGCATGCAAATTTGATTTAGATAAATCTAGATCTTTTCCTAATGTCTCATTTTTCTCTTTTAGATTATCCAGCTCAATTAATAAATTATTATTTTCAAGAGCTAATTTAGCATTTTTCTTCCTAAGAGACATATATTTACAACCTAGTTTTTCAAATTCAATTTTAACTTCATTATATACACCAATGAGCTCAACAAAAGTAAGGTTTTTAGGACTTACCTCATCATCGTCGTCGTCGTCGTCTCCAAAAGCCATAACGCACAGATTTGCTACTTCTTCCTCGCTTTTAGATTCGCTTTCATCGCTTTCGTACCAAGTAGCTTTCATGGCCTTCTTGTTCTTCTTTGAAATGGCTTTTCTTTGAGGATAGACCCACTTCACGTGTTCGGGCTTTTTGCATTCATAACAGATTATTGTATCTCTGTTGCTCTTTTCTCCTTTTCCTTTTTGATTGTTGATTTTCTTTGAGAAGTTCCTTTTCTTGAAATGCTTTTTGAACTTCTTGGTCAAGTAAGCGAACTTCTCATCATTTAGTTTAGCTTCAGTTTCAGAGTCCTCTTGAACTTGAGTGGATTTTGATGCTAGGCTCTTCTTCTTTTTGACATCTTCTTCTACATTGGCCTTCATGATTATCTCATGTATCATGAGAGATCCAACGAGCTTCTCCAGTGGAAGTTTTAGAGGTCTTTTGCTTCTTGGATCGCCATCACCTTAGCTTCCCAACTCTTAGGCAATGATCTAAGAATTTTTCTCACATTTTCAGAGGTGGTATAAGATTTTCCTAATCCCTTCAAAGCATTAACAATATTAGTGAACCTAGTAAACATTTCAGATATAGTTTCATTTGCATCCATTTCAAACAATTCATAATTATGAACTTACATGCTAATCTTTGACTCTTTTAACTTGATTAGTTCCTTCATGAGTTACTTCAAGCATATCCCAAATTTCTTTAGCATAATTACATGCGGAGACTCGATTAAACTCATCAGGATATAAAGCACAAAACAGACAGTTCATGGCTTTAGCATTAATAGAAAACTTCCTTTTATCTTCATCATTAAACTCTTTTTCTTCCTTAGGAATATCTTTACTATCAACTATCTTAGTAGGAATTAAAGGACCATTAGAAACAATTTTCCATAGATTATAGTCAATAGAAATCAAATAAATTCTCATCCTAGTTTTCCACCATGCATAATTATTTCCATCAAACAAAGGTGCCTAATGGTAGATTGACCTTCACCATACCCATTTATTCCAGTAGTTGCCATAAGCCTATACCCATTTATTCCACTATTTTCCATAAGCCTATACCCATTTATTCCAGTAGTTGCCATAAGCTCGAACAATTAAGTTTTTCGAAAAAGAAAGAGAATATAATAATTTTTTTTAATATTTTTATAAAAAGAAATACTTTTCCAAAATTTAGATTTAAGAAAAAAAATTCAAAGATTGAGAACTAGAGAAAAAAAAAGGTTTTAATAACCAATTTTCAAGAAAAAAAAAATCTAATGAAAACGGCTTTTAAAACTCAATTTTTCAAACTTTTTGCAAAAATTAGAAAAATTCCACATTTAATAAGATTAAAAAAACAGAATGTAAAATCAAGAAAAAAATTACAAAACCGAGTTATTTGCACTGATACCAATTGTAGGATCTAAAGACAACACTAGAGGGGGTGAATAGGGTTGACTACCAATTTTTAAAAAATAATTTTATCTTCAAACAATGCTCAATAAAGTTAATCCACTAATTTGATTAAAGAAAATTTATGCAAGACAAAACTTAAATCATACAAGCTATGATAATTTCAAATTTAAAGACAATTTAATCAAGGATAAATTTAAATAACACACTAAAAATTAAATCATGTAATTAGGAAAGATTAAAAAAATAACTAAGACAAGAAGCAAAAAATTGAAAACAAGAAATAAAAGAGAGAGAGGAAGAGAAAACATCGGGAATTATAGTGGTTCGGCAAATTGCCTACTCCACTCCCAAGACTCCTTCTTGGGTATTTCACTAAATGATCCTCTTGTAGGTGAGAACCAAACCGACACACGACCCTCTTTTTTCTAGGCTAAAAAGAAACTCAAGATCCTTTTTACTTGTTCAAAATCAAATCAATTTCTTTTTCTCACAACCCAAGGTGTACCCACACCTTAATACAATTCCCAAAAATTAAAAGAAAACCTGACAATATTACCTCTTAAAGGCTAAAAACACAAGTTGAGCACTCTAAAAAAAACTCACAAAAATAACTCTAGGCCAATTTAGGAGCAAAGAGAACAAGAATTTGAGAGTTGAGAGAATTGAGAGCTTAAGACTTGGTGTGTGAATGAAGAGTAAAATCAAGTCGAATTTATAGGCGAGGGGGATAAATTTTGGCCATTGGATATGATTGCAAATGAAGGGTGAAGATTGAATAAAAATAGAAAAGGAAAGGATTTGAAATTAAGAGAGGAATTTTGAAAGATTGGAATTATTGAGATTTAGAGAATAAAAAGGATTTGAAGAATGAAAATTTAGGAAGGAAATCAAATATGAAAAGGCTAAAATTTGGTGAGAATTTGGAGAAAATTGGATCAGAAAATTAAAGAAAAATAAGAAAATAAAAATAAAAATAAAAAATAGTCGGATGATATGAGCACCACGCGCACAGGGGAGGAGATTGAGCGTCACGTGCCGCATTCTGTGAAGAAACTGCAGACACGCGCGCGTCTGCGTGTGAAGCTGGGTGACTGCCAGATTTTCTTTTTCTTTCTTTTTTTTTTTTTTAATATCAGCTGCCACTTGTCAGTATCTCATTCGTCCACGGTCGCCACGTCACTGCCACATCATGTGCCACGCCATTTCCACGTAAGCAAAAAATGACCGATTGGAGCACCATGTCATCCACCACGTCAGCGGCCACATCATCAATATTGACTGTTTGTGCGCCACATCGGATGCCACATCAGCAAGGTGCCACGTGTCACTGCCACGTTGGATTTCCTCTCCAATCTTCTTTTGCTTATAACTTTTTCGTTTGAACTCCGATTTGAGTGATTCAAATTACTTGGAATCGTCTTCTCGAGCTCTAAAAGATAGTGACTCTAAAACACTGAAAATGTTAGTACAAAAAATCTGAGTTTGTTATCATCAAAATACTTGGTTTGATTGTTATCATCAAAATACTTGGTTTGAATGAAGCCCTAAAGTTAACATTTGGCTAATCCCAATAATAATATCTGCATTCATGCCTGAGCCATCACTTTTGGTGTTCAGTATAATCTTCAGAAAATTGCTTACAAACCAGATAATTTACTACGTCTGCGTACCATGGCAATTTTTCAATATGGAATAGCTGCTTGTCTGGGAATGTTGCGCTCACTTCTGATTGATTGCGGTCAATCTCTGGATTTTCTAATCTGGATAAGTGATCCGCAACTTGGTTCTCTGTCCCCTTGCGGTCAATTATTTCCATATCGAATTCCTGGAGGAGGAGAACCCATCTAATCAATCTCGGCTTCGCGTCCTTCTTTGTCATCAGATATTTTATCGCCGAATGATCAGTATGGATGAGTACTTTTGTTCCCAATAAATATGCTCTAAATTTCTCCAACGCAAATATTACCGCCGCAAACAACTCTTTTTCAGTGATGGTGTAGTTAGTCTAAGCAGGGTTTAAAGTCTTACTCGAATATGTGATGGGATGCAATATCGTTTTTCTCTTCTGCCCTAGCACTGCTCCCATCGCATACCCGCTCGCATCGCACATTAGTTCAAAGGGAAATGTCCAATCGGGTACGATCAATACAGGCGCGGTCGTCTGTGCATTCTTCAAAATCATGAATGTGTTGCGGCAATTATCATCAAAATCAAATTTCCTATCGGCCTCCATCAACGCACTCAGTGGTCGTGCTATTTTTGAAAAATCCTTGACAAAACGTCTGTAAAATCTGGCATGTCCCAAGAAGCTTCTAACAGCCTTTACACTTGTAGGAGGTGGGAGCTTTTCAATTGCTTCAATTTTTGCCATGTCCACCTGGGAGCTTTTCAATTGCTTCAATTTTTGCCATGTCCACCTCCAACCCGTCCCTAGATACCTTATGCCCCAGCATAATGCCCTCCTTCACCATAAAATGGCATTTCTCCCAATTAAGCACGAGGTTCGTCTCCTCACATATTTTCAATATCTTCTCGAAGTTGTCAAGACAGACTTCGTATATGTGCCCATATACAGAGAAGTCGTCCATGAATATTTCTACAGAATCTTTGAGATATTCTGAAAAGATGGCCATCATGCACATTTGGAAAGTGCTCGGTGCATTGCAGAGGCCGAACGGCATGTGGCGAAAAGCAAATGTTCCATACGGGCAGGTGAATATGGTCTTTTCTTGATCTTCAGGAGCAATCATAATCTGATTATAACCGACATACTCATCTAGAAAGCAGTAGAAGTCATTTCCAGCTAGACGATCCAACATTTAGTCAATAAAAGGTAAAAGGAAATGATCTTTCTTTGTTGCCGCATTGAGTTTGCGGTAGTCCATACAAATCCACCACCCAGTGACTGTCCTTTGCGGTATCAGCTCGTTATTTGCGTTAGGGACTATCGTCATCCCTCATTTCTTCGGCATGCATTGCACGGGGCTGATCCACGTGTTGTCTGCTATCGGATAGATGTGCCCACGTCTAACCACTTGATTATCTTCTTCTTTACGATCTTTTTCATCGCAAGGTTGAGCCTGCGCTGATGTTCGATCAATCCTTTGTGGTTTTCTTCAAGACGAATTCTATACATATAGTATGCAGGGCTAATTCCCCGAATGTCTACGAGCGTCCAACCAATCGCACTCACATATTTTCTCAGAATGCTCAGCAGCGCATTCTCTTGTTCTTCATTAAGTTCAGAGGAAATGATTACTGGTAGCTTTTCATTCTACCCCAGAAACTCATACTTTAGGTGGTTAGGTAGGGTCTTCAGCTCTATTATTGGTGGTTGTTTTGAGGATGGTTGCGTTGTTTTTCTTTCTTCATTTACTGTCGGCTCTTCTTCTTGGGTTGCGATCATCTCATTTTCCTTGTTTGTTTTTTCTATGATTGCATTGCATGCAACAATGGATGCTCTCGCATCCTCATCTTCGTTTTCATCTTCAGGCTTCTCTTCTTCATTCAAACTTTGTTTGTTGTTGGATTCATTAAGGTCTTCTTCGTCAGGATACTTCATGGCACGAATAATGTCAAACTTGAGCTTCTGTCCATTCATGCTCAAGGTGATCTCTCCTTTGTGCACATCAATCTGGGCACGACCGGTTGATAAAAATGGTCGCCCCAGGATGATGGGCATATCCTTGTCGGCCTCGTAGTCCAAGATGATGAAGTCGGCTAGTAATATAAATTTGTCAATTGTGACCAGCACGTCCTTCACCTTCCCCTCTGGATGCACCAGAGATCTATCGGCTAATTGGAGAGTCACTATCATGGATCGCAAGTTCTGCCACATTCAGCTGCTTAAAAATTGACAGAGGCATCAAGTTGATGCTGGCTCCAAGATCACATAACGGCTACCCGATGTATAATCCTCCAATGGAGCAAGGTACAGTAAAACTCCCAGGATCGCGCATCTTCAGTGGGATTATAGATTTTGAGCTCTACATCAAAGCCACTATGGCGAACTTACCAATGCCTTTCTTCCTTGTCACCATATCCTTTAGAAACTTCACATATGCGGGCATCTTCTCAATTGCTTCAGTGAACGGAATGTTAATATGTAATTGTTTTAACATGGTCATGAAGCGTTGGTACTGTACCTCATCATTCTTCTTTTTCTGAGTCTCTGTAGGAAAGGTGGCAACTGTACTCTCACGGTCCTCTATTCTTTCAGCCCTGAGGTGGGCGCAATCTCTGGCTCTATCGCTTCTTTTTCTTCTTCTTCTTCTCAAGTCACCGCAATCTCTGGTTCTAGCGCAATTGGAGCAGTCCTGCTCGGCTCTTTCTCCCCTACCACAGTCTTGCCACTCCGTAATGTCATGACTTGACATTGCTCTTTACCCATACCCCCTGGGTTGCGTGGGAGTTTCGTTGAACTCAGCCGGACCCCTTGCGGTCTGTTCTTGAGTTCACTTGCAATCTGGCCCATCTGTAGTTTCAGGTTGCGGATAGACGTCGCCTGCTTTTGATTACTCGTCTGACCGTTATTTCGTGGGAAAAATCTGGGTAGCCCTTCTTTTTATGCAACTGATTGGAAATTTTGCTACTGATTTTTTCACGCAAAGTTGAGGTGGTTTCTCCACCCAGGGTTGTATGTGTTAGAGAATGGGTTATTCTTCACAAAGTAGATTGACTGTGAGTTTTGCGGGCATTCCTCCATTGCGTGTCCTTCACCGCAAGTAGCACACCTTGCAGCAGTCTGATTGATTGTGTTCACTTGCCCACTATGTGTTGTTGGGCTGTTGATTGCGATTCCCTGTATCAAGTTCATCATTGCAGTCATCTAACTCTGAATTGAAGCGATAGCACCATTATTTGCGTCACTATCCTTTATTCTCAATCTTTGGTCGCTCTTTCTCCAGTCCTCGTGATTTTTAGAGATGCAATCAAGAATGTTCTTGGCCTCATCATACATTTTGTCTAGCAGACCTCTAGCGGTTGCCGCATTGGCAGCAGTCTGTGAAGCAGGGTTTAATCCATGATAAAAGATCTCAATTTGTAAGCAGTCTAGTAATCCGTTGTGTAGACAGTCCCTTACTAGCCTCTTAAACCTCGTTCAAGCATCACTGAGCAATTTGTCCATGTCCTGTTCAAAGTTGGTTATTAATTTCCTTCTCCTGGCATTCTCAGTTGGTGGGAAATATTTCTTCATAAACTTCTCTACTACTTGTTCTTAAGAAGTAATATCCCCCAATTCGAGAGAGTATGCCTATTTTCATGCCTGATCACACAAAGAAAATGGAAACAAAGTTAGTCGAACTTCTTTGGTAGAGATATTCAGGAACAAAAAAGTGTTGCAGATTTCTATTAAGCTCCGGAGGTGGGCGTGCGGGTCCTCGCCACGCCTTCTTCCAAACTGTCCAACAGTCTGGATCATCTGCAGCATCACCGATTTCATTTCGAATCGAGATCCATCAAGAGTAGGTCTCATTATTCCTGGGGAGAAATTGTAGAGGTTGGGCGATGCATATTCCCGAATGGGCCTATTGCGATCATTTTCCAGTAAGATTGGATTCGCCATGACATTGTTTTCATTTGGTGCTCCGTTTCCAGGTTGCTCTGCCATATTATGTTTCTCTGGTGGTTGTTGTTGGCGGCTATCTCTCAGTCTTCATCGGAACGTTCTCTCAATCTCTAGGTCATAATTTGCCAGAGATTGAGAGTTGCAAAAAAATCAGAAAAATTACCGTTAGCACACTGAATTGCCGAAGTCCCCGGCAACGGCGCCAAAAAATTGATGCGTTATTTATGTTGAATTTGTGGAAGGAATTGCAGTGATGGAAATGGGTTGTGCAACAAGTTTCTCAGCAGAATCCAAGTATAAATTCTACTGAGTTTCTTGATAAGTCCAGGGTCAAACTCAGGGACTAAGGAAAACAATATGCGATGATAATTTTTAAGATGACTTTGCGGTAACAAATAAATTAATGATTGGTCGGTTTGTAGTTTTCGGTATAAAAAGTATGCAGCGGATTTGAGAAAAGATTGATTATGCGATGGATACACTGAGTATGCGGGGAACGGGTTGTGAAGGTCTTTAGCTAGCGTTTCCCGAGAATGCGTCAAACTATGCGATCATGCTACAGTCATGCGACAACAAATCATTTTCCAATGCAAATGCAGTAACTCCTAATTCTCCAACGCATGCAATGAATGTGATAATGTCTATAGAGATTATTCTTGAGTCTCTACTTCTTGCCTATGCGATGATGCAAGATACACACAAAGACAAGGTGACCGCATACAATCATAACCTATCTCTAGGATGCATGCGATGCGTTAATAGCAAACAGTGCTTATTCCTAAGCTTCTATCTCTTGATTATGCATTCTAATCTGACTCTCCCAAGCCTAGATTCTAACCTGAATTTTCCAAACCTAGATTCTATCTTTAGACTACCTTTCCGAGTATCTCTAATAGACGAACACATACATAATACAAGATAACCGCACAGCATGAAGATCCCCAGTTATGCTAGCTAAGTGTTTCTCAACCCATTGGATAGATTTAGCTACTCATGCATAATAAATAGAGAGTGAATAGATATAAAGAAGTAAATTCCATTTCTATAGATAAGTTCAAAGTACAAAATGATAATGGAAGATAGAGAGCCTAGTAGCAATCCCTTGCTTCCCAAGGCTTTTACACTGTTAACTCTATTTTTGTTCAAAAAATATTCCTGCTTCTGCAAGAGTTGGCCCTCTCTCTGATCTCGACACTTCCAACACTCTTTCGAGTTCACCGGAACGATCTCTCGGTACAATCTCACTTCTCTCGCTTCCGCCTTCTAAAATAAAAGAAAAACTAAGTACAAAGCTACTTCTAACTACGGAGAAAATTATTTAACTGTCGAACTAGACGAACCCCTTCACTGAAGGTTGCCTTTGGTATTTATAGAGCTTCGGGGTGATAAGCTTCTTCTCTCTTATGATTGTACTGATAGGATAGCATTAATTCTCTGTCTGATTTGTCGAATATTTGTCACCGAAAAGTTGAGTGTACTTGCTACAATATTTCGTTAGCGGCTTGTCAACTTAATTCGAAATCGACCGTCATCAGCTTTCTGTCCCATTGTGATTTATTATGCTATTCACTCAGATGTGCCCACCAAGTTGAGTCAGCTCTATGCGGCAACCTTTTTGGGCAGCAATTTGCAAGCGCAAATCACCACAAAGCCTTGCGATAACGCTGCGCTCGACCGTTGATTTCTTGTGATTGCATTTTTCACCTTGCATTAATGCATATTCTACACAAAAATACACAAGTTAACTGTTTTAATGTGATGGACGCATGCGACCGCAATTTGTGAACTTAATGCTTTTTGGACGCAATCTAGTACATTTTTATCAACACAAACCTGTATAGTTGAATAACTTAGCACTGTAATAACATGCATTTCTGCCCGTTATCAAAATCGATGACCAAAAATTTTTCTGTAGTGTTGCAACACTAAGACACATCGTTGCAACGCTCTAAGATGGAACAAATTTTTCGGTTCCGTGCGGTTCAGTTTGTGGTATGGCTGGTTCACGTCCATTTTTCTTGGTTCGAGCGATTCGAGGGTGGTTTGGGTGCTGAGCAGTCCAGTTCGTGCAGTTTAAGACTCGACTCACTTGTTTCAAACCAGTTTGGCTATTATTAATGTAAAGTTAGAATTTTGATTAATTAAATTAATATAAATATTATATTAATTTAATTAATGGTTTAGGAGTCCAATCTTGGTCCATAAATTGCTATTTAAATTATGCATTTGATGTATGTCTTAATTTTATTATATATGTTATAATGTATGCCATAAAGTAAAATCCCACAATAGGTTATGCATTATTTATATTATAAATGTTATAATATATAGTTGCATGATTTAATTATAACATGTTCATGCATCATATAATATAAGTGTTATAATATATGTTTGAATGCATTAATAACATAGTCATGCATCATTTATACTATAAGAGTTATAATATATAGTTTGGATGTATGGATGTATGTATGTTATTAATTATTTCATTACTTTAGTATATAAGTGTTATGTATGTTTAGTAACGGAATGGGAATTGCATGATACATGACACTACTTTAAATAATTTTATAAATGTTATAATTTTATTAAGTATGTCATTCGATGCAATGTATGATTTTATTTGTTTCATTTATTTTATAATTGTTATAATTAAATAAAATTAGAAATTAAAATCAATAATTCAAAATTGCATGCAAACTTAGGTAAAATCATTGTTTAAAATAATTTCAAAATATGATTCATATAGACTAAAGATCACAAATTTCTAATGAAATTAAAAATTAGTTCAATCTTTTTAATCAGCTTAATAGGGTTAAATTGATTATAATAAAATATTAAATTTGTAGCAAAAGTATTTATGAGGGACCTTTTATCTAAGGCTAGTTTTGTATAGGTTGGGGTATTTAAGTTGACGGAAACGGAACACCCCTATTTGGGAGTTGACTTGGAAA
This sequence comes from Benincasa hispida, assembly GCF_027475165.1. NCBI lineage: Eukaryota > Viridiplantae > Streptophyta > Magnoliopsida > Cucurbitales > Cucurbitaceae > Benincasa > Benincasa hispida. The sequence goes on along the minus strand of NC_143480.1, from coordinate 57,985,413 downwards.
GGTAAATTAGATAAATTTGCTACAAGCATGCAATTGTTGGTTAAACTTTGTTAACGTGTTTAACGAACATTAACCAAAATTGTTTAACTATCCAAAGAAAATGTTACTATTGGGAAAACTTAAACAATCACTTAGTAAAAATAACTAGCTTTATTTTTCTTAAGTTAAATAAACCCTAGGTTTCTAAAATACTCAAAAGGAGGAAAAAGATGTATATGATATGCTAAATTTCCATTCACGTTTCTCCCTTAATGTTCACACTGTGAGATTCATGCTTGGCCTCGAGGCACACTAGGAGCTTCCCCCTTCGGATGGTGTTTTCATGGGTCAATATCAATGTGAATGGAGAGAGTATTTATAGTAAGTGAGAGAGGGATATGTGTCAATATGTCCTACAGTCTCCTTCATTAGTTTGCACCGTGAGATCTTATTGCATGATCTTGAGGCGCTCTGGGAGCGTCCTCCTTCGGATGGTTTGTGCATTAGGTCAATATCAAAGAAAACTCCAGAAATGGATAGAATCGCTTTAGTTTTTCCTCCAGTCGGTTTTTCCCTTCGGTCGACTCATTGAGGTGGAACTCTAGAGTCTAAAATGAAGGGCCACACTTACGAGAAATTGTTAAGCTAGTTGATGATTTCTTGACCAAATCAATGATGACTAAATGTTCCAAGGGTATAATAATTAGTTGAGAATGTCTCAATTAAGTAAAGAGATAACTGGCTACCCTTCAATAGCTTTTGTCCTAAATCATTGAAGCATCATTGCAAAAATTAAATGTTATATGGGGTTCATGTAGTCTTTGTTAAAATTGATTGGATGTTTTGGAGTTATGTTAAAATCAAATGTAGATCAATTTGTTTCTTTTCAAAAGAAATGTTAAACTGTATTTTTCTGTTAATTGCCTTTAGTAATTTGACCGGTTTTAATTATATGACTTGGAAAGATTCAATTAAAAAAAATTTCATGGTTAACAACCTCAACATCGTCTTGACTGAGGATTGTCCTCAGTTCCGACCCCTGATGCAACACGAAATGTTCGTGATGCATATAATGTGGACGAGGGCTAATGATAAGGCACGAGTCTACATTTTGGAAAGCATACTCGCCTTAGCCAAAATATTTGAGAGTATGGTCATTACATTTCAGATCATGCAATCAATACAAGAATTGTTTAAGCAAAAGTTACCAATCCCATGTATGGGAAAGAGGAAGACGGTATTCTCGGGTTACATAAAGATTATAGGTAGGTTAAGGAGACAGCCGAGAGTAGGTGTGTATTATCCCTACTAAGGTGATTGACACACCCCCTCCCAAGCCTTAATCCCCAAGACCGGGAAGGGAGCGTGAGGGTAACTAATAGTACCTTAAGACAACATTCATATTCAATATTCCCCCCATATTTATTATAGACTTTAATAGGTTTAGAGTATTCCACCTATCCCTCAATATATATAGTTAAATTTTCTCTATCCTTTGTTACATGATCTGAGTTGTGCCCTGAGAGTTTACCAAATCCTGAGGTGATGGTGAGTAGTAGACTCCTCTTCGAACGCTCCGCTTTGCTACTTGGGGGGGGAAGTATAAGAAAACATTTTGAAGAGTGTGAGCTACTAAGCCTAGTGAGTCGTTTTTCGAAGACAGAAATCACTTTGAAAATCATCATTTTTGGGAAATCAATCACATGATAATAATCACAGTATAACTTATGCATGATCATGGATATATTCATGCAATCAGTAACCTTTATTCCCATGCTACACTTGGCATGCTGTTATCATGGATACATTGTCAATCATCACAATCCCCTATGGAAACCTCCTATAACCCACTTCCCGCCAATGTGCACACCGACTATTTCTTTATCCCGCTAGTCATGCTTAGGTACTTGACTATATTTCCCACCGACCGAGGCCGACTATATTTTCCTACCAAGCACCTTTTGTTAAGCATGCTAACTATGTACTCAGGGTATAATCTCAGTTTCCATAACCATTTCACAAACAATATCATGGCAATCATCATAACATCATAAGCATATATTTTGCACTTACATATGCATATGTTCACATATCAAATCATAAATCTACGTAAACACTTACCATATGCATTTCTTCACATATCAAAGCTATATAAACACTCACCGTCTGAACATGTTCCACTAATATCACCCTTTTGACTACTCTCTTGTAAATTTCTCCATATAAATGGAAATTCCTTAGTTAATATTTGCTATCTAAGTAAAAATGTTAAATTTTAGCTAAAATATCACCATTTATCGAAAATACCAGCTTACCCCATACCTTTATCTTTGGAGGCTAAAGCAGAGGCGCGTTTACTTATGTTTTCTCGTATGAATCTCTTGTCTTCAGCTATTGGGGATCCCATTTCCAAAATATCAAGGTTGGTCCTTTAGAGGTTATTTTGGCCCAAGACTAGGCAGCTAGCATTGGGCAGTGGCACAATGGGTGTAGGGCGTCACACAGGCGTGCGCGCTGGGGGATGCGTCTGCGCGCTGGCGTGCGCACTGTGCGTTAGGGCTGAGCGCTGCGTGCGGGTGGTGTAGGCTGACGCACGGAATAGGCAGTGGACGCAGTGTTGCATGTGTGCAAGGTTGGGCGTTTGACTGCCTTCACTCACCAACGCAACCCTTTTTTCTCTCAATTTCGCCTAATAACTTAATTTCGCTCCCTAAAATGCTCTCAGTTTACGACTTTGAGGCTGGTATGAATAAATTCCCTTGCCCAAGTTCCCTATTTACAGCCATCTCAAGTTCACCCCAAGTTGACAACACATCTACTATTTGGCTAACTTTAAGGCTGCCAACAAGAAGTCTACTAAGTCTACTCCTAGGATAGCCTTGTGCTTCAAATATGGATAAAATTAAAATTCAGTTGCAAATTTTAATTAAAATGAAGTTAAAAATTATTCATGAAAAATTCAAATTAGAATTGTTATTGATTCAAAATTCATTTAAGTATTTTAATTAAATTTTATTTAGAGAATTCAAATTAAAAAAATTTTGAAATATTTTGAAAATTAAATTTGAATAAAATTGAAATTGAATTAACAAATGTGAATTAGAACTAAATTAAAATCTATTTACATTGAGATGTTATTTTAGAAATTCAAAATTGAAATTATACCAAATTCATTTAGATCAAATTGAAGGACTTGACACTATATTGATATTCGAATTTTATTTTAGAACTTCAAATTTAAGATATCTAATTAAAATCATTCAAAAATCAATGAGGAAACAAGATTGAAGTTCTATTTGAAATCTCAATCAATATCTATTAAAATTAAATTAATTAAATTCTTTGATAAATTTTAAAAGAAATGAAATTGAAGTTTTAATATAGAAATTTTAAAACTAAACTAAGATAAATTCATTCTATTTAGAAATTTCAAAAGATAAATTAGATTCATTTGAAAAACCAAATTGAAAGTAAATTAAAAGTTTTTCTGAAATCTAATTAAAAACCATTTCGACATTTTTTTAAAAAAAAAAATATATATATATATATATATATATATTAAAAAAAAAAAGTAGAATTTGAGGATTAAAAAACAATATAAATAAATGGTCAAAATAATAAAGATGAAAAGTTGATAAGATCGACCATTTAACTTTACCAATTTTTAACTCTCAATTCCTCTTTACTCTTTCCTCTTCCTCACCACTATTTCTTCTTCTCCAACCTTTTCCTCCTCTTCTCTTCAATTATCCATGGAAGGTTGTTGCCCAGATGTTGGACCTTTATCGGAGTGGGCAACTCATGAGGTTCGCCGGAATCAAGCTTCATCTATCGGAGGTCATTGTTGGTTGTGGGTTTCTCACGGGATGTGAGTTGCTCGCTGTTCACCGGAAACAGCGTGAAGATTGGGTCTTAGTCGGAAATGTGGGTCGCCGAATGGTCTTTCGCCACATGTCGTCGTTCGTCCATCAGAATCATTGCCACCTTGCCGGAGTGTTTTCGTTCTGCTTGAAATTTGCCATGATTTTTCCTCATTCTTTTTCTCAGTGTCTTCACCTAAACTCTACTCTCTCCCTCAATCCCCAATTTCTTTCTCAATCTCTATATTCTTTCGATCTTCTAGCTCTTTTCCTCCTCCCCTTCTTTTTTCTTCCTCACCTTTCCTTCCACCATTGTGATCAAGTAAGGGTAGCGGTTGAGATTTTTCAGTGAGATCAAAATGGAGAAGAAGAACGTTGGAGGAACGTTGGAGGATTTTTCAACTCGCCCACCAACTTTAAATATTGATGGAGTTGAGTTGGTATATTTTACTGATTCACCCCAATTCACCCCAATTCAACACAACTCTCCCTTCTTCCCATGTTTTCAATGATTCTACTATCGGCTCACTGTCACACTCCGAAAACTAACTTCGAGCTCCGACAACCATCTTGGATGACAATTACGGTGACGAAATTCGGACTCCGATAACCACCTCCGATGATAGCTCCGACGACCAACTCCGTAACTCCGACAACCAATTCTGGCCTCCGACAACCACCTTGACCCAACTTCGACGATCAATTGGCTCTGACAACAAACTCCAATAACCAACTCCGATGAAAATCACCTTTGAGCGAGAAACTCCAACGACCAACTGGGGGCTTTGACAATCACCTTCAACGATAAACTCCAACAACCAACTCTAATACCACCTTCATGCAACTAACTTCGGACTCCAACAATCACCTCCAACTACAATCTACAATGAAAATCATCTTCGATGATTAACTTTGACGACCACTGTCGCCCGACCAACTCTGGGATTCGAAAATCACCTCTAATGACAAACTTCGACAACTAAATCCAATACACGTACATGCAACCAACTTCAGACTCCGAAAACTACCTCCAACTACGAACTCCAACAAAAATCATCTTCAATAATCAACTTCGACAACCACTTCCGACTACTATAAGACCGATGACGGTTAAAGTATATTATAGGATTGTTGATTATATAAAAAATATTATTTTGTCTATATTAAGTGTGATATTTATACGTAAAAATTTGTAAAAAAATATTTTTATTTAATTGAACATATCAAATGAGTGTTAAGAATATTTAGATGGAAAGTATGTATGTAGTTGAAAAGTATGTAACATATAACAAAAAAACATAAAATGAAAAAAAAAATTCCTAAAATATTTTCCAGCAAAATTAGTGGAAAATAGAGATTTGTTTTGTGATGATCCTCTAAATTTAGAGGAAATAAAAGTGAAATTGTTTGAAGAAATGTGGTGACATTCTATTGGTTGTTATGATGATGAGAGAGATTTAATTAAAAAAAAATCATGGCATAGTAAAAATGTAAAGTAACAATAAGAAGAAAAAAGAAGAAGATGATAATGAAATTCAATGAAAAAATTAGCTAGAGTCAAAAAATTTCATTTCGCTTTGGTTTCTCATTTTATTTAAACATATTTCTACCATAAATATAATGGGTTAATTATTGTTCATTGCCCCAAAAAGAGGGAAAGAAAAAAGGAAAATTTTAAATTTTAAAAAAAAAAGTGCAATCTATATTTTATTCAAACAAATATGGGTAGAATTATTAAATAAAAAAGTTTTAAAACAAAAATAGTAATCATAAAAGCATATTGTTAAATAAAAAAATTTCAAAAAAAACTTTCATATGAATTCCACAAACATAAGAACTCTAGGAGAAATTTTGAGTCAATCACGAATCACCATATCATTTACTAAATTAATGACGAAATTTCAAAATCATCAAATTTGGGGCAATTCTAACGACGTTACATGTTTTCGTCACAAGTGTTGCATCTAATAAAATTAATTTCGCCCAATTTTGCATTATAGTTTGAAACTGGAACTCTTCTCATTAGACTCCTGAAGCTTTTTGAAGACACTCTTCCAAGACTACTTCAAGAACGTTCCGTGTTTTTCTTCCTTTAAGTCAAACATATTCATTTAACCAAGAGATAATCAGATGATCAAGTGTTAGAGATCAAACCACATCGCATCAAATCATTGTCAACATCAATACCAACTCAAGTTCAAATCCAAGAATTATATTTATCCAAAAATCTCGTGCGGACAATATTATCTCAACTCTATACCCAAACAGCCCCTTAGAGGCATGAGGAGAAGAGGAAAAAAAATTAAATTAATAAAATGAAATAACATTAAATAATAAAAAAAATGAAAATGAAAATAAACAATCAACTAACAAATAAAGGCTTAATATTAAAATTAAAAAGAAATTATGTTAAATTAAAATAAAATAAATACATGAGAAAAAAAAACTGAAGCTATTGGTTTCTCATTTTATTTAAACATATTTGGATTAATTATTGTTCATTGTCTAAAAAAGAAAAAATTAAAAAATTAAAAAAAAAATGTAATCTATATTTTATTCAAACAAATATGAGTAGAATTATTGAATAAAAAAGTTTCAAAACAAAAATAATAATCATAAAAGTATATTATTGAATAAAAAAGTTTCAAAAAAACTGCATCGATATATGAACTCTACACCTAAAAACAGATATATGAATTCCATAGATATATGAACTCCAAGAGAAATTTCAGGTCAATCACAAATCGTCTTAATGACGAAATTACAAAATCAAATTTGGGACCAATTGACCACGTTACGTGTTTTCTGTCACAAGCACAAATCTCAACTTTAGCCACTCTTAGGCACAAGTTATATCTAATTTTGGTTAACTGATAAAAATGACGTCGATAAATTTCGAGCATTCATTGGTATGAACCGTACTATGAACTTGCCATAGACCCAGAAAAACGTGGAAGAAGAAGTGAGGAATTGGAACTCAAAAGTTCAGAGAAACTCAGTCAGAACTCTCCATTGATTCTGCAGGAAAATAAAATATGGTTTATACAAATTATCCAAAAGATTACACAGATGACTCCTCCAAAACACTTGCAAAACTAATGTATGAACAAAGCCAACTAATGACAAAGAAGGGAAAAATTTAAGCCTTCCTTCAGAAAAATGGTAATGAATTCAATTCTTCAAATATTCTACAAAGAACTCCTCACCTCTATTCATCCCAAAATTAATCAAGATTGACAAGCTTTTTTACTATATATATATATAAGATGAAAGTTCACATAGGGCACATCACAATGATCTATTCTATCAGAGGGGACAGTTTGATGAAACAATCGAACTTGTGATCAAGTCGGTGTTCACTGCTCATACCTCGTGATGTATAAATTGAGACCTGTATGCTCAAGCTCTTGAAGTGCCACCATGATCCCTCTCAATATGCTCCACAAGGGCAACGGGATCGACAAAGCCTCTACTACACTTTGGACAAGCATCGATCACAACCTTCTGCGCCCCAAGTCGATTTCCACCCCTTTCATGAACTTTTTCGACATGGTCTATTAACGATGAAACCGAAGAAAACTTTGCGCTACATTGTGGACATTGCTCAACTTGTCCATTTCCCCCTCCACCGTTGCTGCTGCTACCCGATGTTAACCAAGTTTGACTGAATTCATTTGATAACTTCGTCATGCTTGCCTCAGCTGAGGCTTTAACAGATGAGGCTGCATTAAGGAAGGCTGTAGTCCACTTAGAGGAAGATGTGGCGGGCAATGCTTTCTTAGGCCCTTTCTCTTCTTTTCTACTTCTACTTAATAGACCAACAAATGGAAAACCTGCTGGTTCCGGTTTTTTCGGTCCAGGACATTTATGGTCAGGTCCAAACCGATGCTTTAAACAGTGGTCTACCGAGCAGTCCCGACACTTGATCGTGTTTGAAAATGTTAACAATTCCCTGCAGCCAGGTACAGGGCATTTTTTCTTCTTTGTGACTTTACTATAATTTGATGGGTCACATTCAGTGTTTACATGCATCTCCCAAGTAATGTTTGGATCTTGATCTGGAATGAGACGAACACCTTTGGCACACAGCGGACAAATGACAACGGTGACATCCCATCTATCTGCTTTTGGACAACTATGCGTAGTGTAGCTACGATGCTCCAAACAGAAGACCTGTGAATTTTTTTAATTAATAAACTAAATCAAACCAGATATTACATGAGCATTAGGTACCAAACGTTGGTTATTTTTACAATTCAAATGAAATGACAGAATAATTTCTTTTATCAAGAACTATTTTGACACAAGGTATTCAGGGTTCATTTGCAACAGTAAAATCATTTCATTTGAAGGTTTAAACAGTCAAACAGAATTTAGAAACCTAAATAAGCCTGAAATGAAATTGAAATCCCTGAAAAACTAGATTCTTACAGTTAGTATTGATGAACTTCTACAGGTAAAATGGATAAAACAATGAAGTAATATATTCCTGACTCTATGAAATCCTGACATAAGTTGATAGATTGATAACTATTGCTGTCAAATCATAATTTGAGCCGTCTCCATGGATATCGAAAGAAAAAAAAAACATATCAATCAATGATACTCAGAAAACCCCACCTAGCATCCCCAGCATCCAAATGCTTTAGAAGAGACCAAAACACAAAAACTGAATCAAAATTCAAGGCCCTTTTAATAAAATTTCGTTTTTAGTTTTGTATTTTTGAAATTTGTTTGTTTTTTCCCCATTTTCTTAGCATGCTTTTCACTTTTCTTAAAGAAAAGTTTGAATTCTTAGTTGAAATCCAAAAATAAAAACTGTTTTTTTAGTTCCCAAGACTTGACTTGGTTTTTAAAAATATCGGTAGAAATTGGACAACATAACACATAAATTTAGAGGTAAAAGTAGGGTTTATAAGCAAATTTTCTTAAAAACAAAAAACCAAAAACCCACTGTTTATCAAATGTAGCCAAATATTTGAAGAGTAATTACATTAGAAAAGCTCCTAGGATCCAATTAGAACCTCAACTCACGATAGTTAACGATTCTCCATTCTATTTCTCCATCAATTTCATTTACAGGTTCCTTTGTGTACTAATGGTAGAACCAGAAAAAAAACACTAAATGCTTTATTCTTCAAGTAAAATCATCATCCAATACTTGGAACAATTAACTCCAAAAATCCTCGCAACTAAAATTTTCTACATCAGAGCAACCTAAAAAGAGCAAACCATTGGATCATCAACCAAGTCAAAACAAACATAAATTCCCCAATAACACAATTAACAACAAGAAATAATCCAAAGAACCAACTGATGAAACAAATAAAATCAATCACCAGATAGATTCATGATCAAAATATGAAAATGAAAAGAGAGAAATCAGAAACCTGGTGACAGCAATCGCAAGTAAAGGGCAAGAAATCGATCTGCTTACAATCTGCAAAGTTGCAATGCTTCCCGAGATTAGGGAATTCCGGGGTTCCCATAACCAAATCGAAACCGAAAAGAACAAAAGAGGAGGCTGAAGATTGTGAAATTGCAAAGAGATTGGAAGATTAATTGGGTGAAACAGGGAATGGGAATTGAAATTGAAATGGACTCTGAAGCTTTAAGTTTCCGCGTATTCAGAAGAACGCGAAAACCAAAAGCTTCAGAGGAAGAAGAGTCTTCCAAAAGTCTACTTCTGAATTGATTTTGACCCTTTCCCCAATTTCTCCTTCGATTATACAAATTTGAGTTTAACAAATTCCCCTAGATTTTTCTTTTTTTTTCTTTTAGTTTAAGGGAAAAAAGGGTTAGGTTGTTAAATAATAAAGTTTTTGAAAAAAAGTGACATATTTAGGATTGTTTAAAAATTATTTTAAAAATCACGTAAATATAAGATAGAAATTCAAATTATTGATAAAAATAAGATAGTTGAAACGTGGAAAAGCGTGTATTCCTAAATCGTGTATTGTATACGAGTTTTCTTAGTTAATAGAATTTTTTTATATGAAATTATACACATACGAATAGGTAAAAGAATGCATTATTATTATCTAATTGAGGAAATTAGAAGAGAATTGTGTAACATATTGTTAGAGGAGAAATTTCAGACCAACCATAGATACCCACGTCATTTACTAAATGCCCAATAATTTGAGCATTTGTCCAATTATGCCCAAATATGGCTTAATTTGAACCTAAAATGCCAAAAAAAAAACCTTAAATCCAATTAATAGGACCCAAAGACCCGGTCAAGTCCAATTAATTAGACCTAAAGATTACCCATGGGCCAGCCAAATTCAGATCCATGGGCCAACTGGGTCCAAGCTCATCAGAGAGCCCTATAAATGGGAATACTTCTTCTCATTTCAATTCCATATTCAAAGAGTTTAGAGAGGATTAATCAACTAGCAGTTGAAGATCTTTTTGAAGACACAAAGATAAGCATATTCAACTGAGAGATAATCTTATTTATTTAAAAAGTTCGTTTTTATCCAAAAATTTCTCTTTCAGTCAGGACTTAGGTATGAATTCATGTTGCAATCTTTATCCAAGGTTTTTTTTTCTTTTCTTTTCTTTTTTTTTTTTTTTTTTTTTTTTTTTGAGATGACGGTTATCCAAAATCAAACTTTACTTTTCGAAAAATTGGAGTATATAGCAACTTTTAAATTTGTATTCGGTAAAATAATAAAAATGAAACTTCTTCAAATATTTAGCAAATATGTTGTCCTGTAGGCGGACTTTCTTTCCCATATTTCAAATTTACCTATGGTTGGTTCCCCAAGATGTCGACATCACTGTTTACTTATATGTGTTCTCACATCTAAGAGATTAAAGAGGAGTTGAAGGAGTTGGTAAAAAATAACGAACCTTTAATATTAATATTGTTGTTTTCAAAACTTATTAGAAAAATATTGTTGTTTTGGGAGTTCGAGGCTAGAAGTCGAGGGTTGAGGATCCGATTAATGTAGAGGTCAAACGTTGAGAACTCGACAAACAAAGAAAAACTTGAAACAATATGTATATTAGGGTTGTCGAGGGTTGAAGTTTCGACTTATGATGATGAGGATCTCACTCTAGAAGGGAATCTCGCTAACTTTGTATATTAGGTTCCCTCGACAAGGAAGATAAGTGGGTGAAGCTAATTTTGTGATGAGGATCTCGCTGAAGGAAATCTCTGTGATGGGGATCTCACTCTAGAAGGGAATCTCGCTAGAAATGTCACATCGCTAGGAAGGCAGATTTTAAAAAAATGCTTGAGGATCTCGCTCATAATTGTCTTCACTTTCTTTACTTCCCATATATATATATATATTATATACATGACCAACGAGAAAAAAACTAATAATCATTAATGAAAAAATAACAACAATAACAGAATTTTGTTACAACTAATAACTATAATTAAGTAAGTTTAATGAAAGTGCATATATTAAAATTGACTATAATTGAATAAGTCTTAAAAAAAATATGGTCAATCTTGATTTTATTATCAACTAAATTAAGAATAGGTATAGGTCCTATCACCATGTTGCCCCTGCTCCGATTCCCCTGCGCGATTCCCTGCATGCATTGACCGACTGATTCGATTCCCCTGCTCCGATTCCCTGCATGCATTGACCGACTGATTCGATTCCCCTGCTCCGATTCCCTACATTCATTGACGCATTCATGCCCCTCCGCCATAGCCTTAATGCCTCTTCAACCATCCAAACCCGTGGGTCGAGTGTTCAACACTCGACCTACATTCTTTTAAACCGCCATCCTCTTCATTTTTGCTCACTCACTCCCTCGATAGCTCACTGCCCTTGATTTTGCTCACTCCTCTCCCCTTGATTTGCTCACTGCCCCTTCATAGCTCACTGCCCCCTCACTGCTTTCGAAAATAAGCCTTCGAAATCATCTTCCTCTCCTCCCATTTCTATTTCCATTTCTCTTCTTATAGTTCATTTAATACAAATTATTCTTACACAACTATACAGGTTCGTTACTCTACTAAATTTTTATTTTTTAAGAATAATTATAAATTTTATTTTTGTTCTTATATAATTATTTTTTTATAGATTCTATTTTTTTAAATTTTTTATAGTTGTTGTCAGATAACAAATAACAGGAAAAAATAGTGCGTTGCCACTTTGAAGGAAAAAAGAGAACTACCGTCGAATCTATGAGTTGAACTTATGATATTTGAAAAGTTTAGTTTATTTTTATGATATTTGATTTATTTAGTATTAACTTTGATGTTTATAGTGTTCAAATGTTTACTTTATTGTTATGTTTAAGAAGTTGATATTTATAGTTTAATACAAAATGATTGTGTTAGTTAACAAGTTTAGTATAGTTTCAAAAGTTTAATATAGTTTGAAAATTTTAGTTTATTCATATGAAAATTATTGTTGTTATGTTTATTGTGATAAGTTGATATTTTCTAGTATTAACTTTGAAAATATAGTTTAAAATAGTTTGAAAAATTTTAATTTAATTTAATTTTTTATTTTGTATTAAATTTGAAAAAATAGTTTTAAAAAGCTTACCTCATTTTAATTTGAAAAGTTTAATTTGTTGTTAATTTTAAAAATAGTTATAAAAAGTTTAATTTATTATTATGTTTAAAAATAGTTATAAAAAGTTTAATTTATTGTTATGTTTAAAAAGTTGATGTTCATAAAACTTAAAAAGTTTATGTTTATAAACTAAAAAATTTAATATTTTTAATATATTTCTTATAAAAAGTATAATATAAAAAATTGATGTTTGTCTTCTTTTTTTTAATAGAAAATGGCAGGCAGATGCTTAGGATTTTTGTTGTTTACAAATGGTAATATGATTGATGGTATTGATGGAGTTGGGTATGACCAACCACCAAGTGGGAGTTTTACCATAAATGTGAACAGTAGAATTGTATTTGAACAATTCATTGAAATGGTTCGGATGTTACTTGGTGTAGATATGGGAGCAAATCAGATCGAAATAATATATAGACATCCTAATCTAGAACCATAAGGTTTATGTCATTCTCTATTTCGAATGCACAACCTATGAACTCGATGTTCTCAATGGCAATGCCAGTGCCAAATCTAGTGCATTTGTATGTAAATGTAAATAGAATAGGGGTGGATCCTGATACATCATTTAACCAGTTTGAAGATCCAACTCAATGTATCGATCCTGATTCAGAGTCAGTTGCATCGCTATGTGATAATGAAGATATGGCGGGTAACAACTTGTTTAGAGACTTTAGAACAGAAACGGATGACGAATTTGAAGAGTTGGATTTCGATGGGCGTGAACATGAGATGCTTTCAGATACATTCAATGATTTGGATATGAATGTACTGGATAGCAATTGGGAACATGACCCAATTGTAGCTCCTGTGGATGTTGACAATACTCAATTATATAAAGGGATGATTTGTCAAGACAAGGAAATGTTGTAACACACGGTCAAATGTTTTGCAATAAAGTGTCACGCATTATATGAGGTTGTTGAATCTACACCGATGATTTGGACAATTTGGTGTAAGAAGTGGGAGGAAGGTTGTAAAAGGAGACTTTCGTGCAATAAAGAAAAAATCACATGGTTTGTTCGAGATCACTAAGTATGATGAGCAGCATACATGTTTTTATTCAGAACTAAGTCAAAGTCACGTGCAATTAGATTCATCAATGATTGCACTGGAGTTCTATGACGCCGTAAGAGGAAAACCATCTATCAGGTACAACTGCAGTCCGACATCAAATCAAAGTTTGGATATCATGTTCCTTACCATAGGGTATGGGAGGGAAAAAGAAAATTTTTGGCTAAAGTGTTCGGTGATTGGATGAGTCTTACAAATTGTTGCCCAGGTGGTTATATATGGTTAAGCAGACCAATCTTAGAACACGTGTAGAGTGGAGAGTTAAAAAATGCTTATTGAAGGTCATGTTATCCTAACTTCTGTATTTTGGCCATTTGGTCCTTATATAGAAGCTTTTAATAAATGTAGGCCGATAATTCAGATAGATGGTACACACTTGTATGGCAAATGTAGAGGAAAACTGTTGATTGCTACATCAGTTAACTCGAACGGCCATCTTCTTCCATTTGCGTTTGTCGTTGCAGATGAAGAGTTCGTAGACTCATGGGGATGGTTCCTGAAACATCTGAGAGAAATTGTAACACACGAAGGGGTGTGTTTAATTTCAGATCGATATGCTGGTATAATCGCAACAGTGAACAACCTAGAAAATTGTTGGATGGGACCGAAATGTCACCATCGTTTCTGCTTACATTATATGGTCAGCAACTTCAATAAAAAGTATAAATTTAATTCATTGAAAAATTATGTTTATCGTGTTGGGTGTCAGTTTCAAATTCGAAAGTTCAACAAAGCAATTGAAGATATCAAAGGAATAAATTGGAGTTGTCTGAGTATTTTTTACAACATTAGTTTAGAGCAATTGACTCAAGCACATGATGAAGGATTCAGATATGAGTGGATGTCGACAAATCTATCAGAGTGCATAAATGGTGTCCTCAAAGGAGCTCGAATATCGCCTATAAATATTATTGCTCAAGTAACATTCTTCAAATGCGTGAACTATTTCGAGAAAAGAAGAGAAGAAGAAATAAGGGATGTATTGGAGGGTCAAGATAAATACACCCGGTAATATTATTTTTTATATATATATATTTTATTAATAATTTATTCAAACATATTTTATAATACTAAGTGGAGTAAAAATTTAGGTACGCACATGAGAAAATAAATAAATGGGCTGCACGATCTAGTAAACATGAAGTACAATCATACGATTGGTATGAAGATGTGTTTCATGTGAAGACCGGATGCCATAGTCTCAATGCCAAAGGAGGAATAGGTTCGAGCGGTACTGTTCAACTAACAAGTGGCAAGCATTCGACATTCCATGCTCGCATTTTATGACGATTTGCTCACAGGACTACTACAAATTGTCAACGTATGCTGAATGTTACTCTCCTCAATTTCAACCTGTACCGCATGAAAATTATTGGATCATGCACCCTAATATACTTGTCTTATATCCTGATCCATCGTTGTTAAGAAAACTTGGTAGATCGAAAAGTTCACGTTATCACAACGAGATGGATTGGACAGAACCAGCCACTCGACAACGATGTGGATTTTGTAATCAGTTAGGACATAATCGAAGGAAGTATCCTTCAATACTAAGACAGGCTCCAGATAGTTAGGGATTGAAAAATAAATAATTTTTTTATTATATATTCATTTTATTGTATATTCAATTTTTTTGTTATAATTTATTGTATATTCAAATTTTTTATTATAATTTATTGTATATTCAATTATTTTATAATAATTTATTGTATATTCAATTTTTTTATTGTAATCAATAAAGTTTTACATTATTTTTTACCCTTACACTACATATCAACTAAATTTACCCTTACTTTTCTCTACTATTCTATTTACTTATTTCACCTTTCAATTTTAATATATGCAGTTTCATTAAACTTACTCAATTATAGTTATTAATTGTAACAAAATTCTGTTATTGCTGTTATTTTTTCATTAATGATTATTACCTTTTTCTCTCATTGGTCATATATATATATATTAATTAAAAGAATAATGTACAAGTTAATTAAAAGAATAGTGTACAACTTGATAATAAAAAAAATTGAATATACAATAAAAGATAAGTGGGTGAAGGAAATCTCGCTCATGAGTGAGATCCTGCTCATGAGCGAGATCCTCATTTTTTTTATTGTATATTCAATTTCCTTTATTAAGATATTCTTTTAATTAAGTTGTGGAATTTACTAGCCTCAAAAAAATTTGTGGAATTTACTAGCCTAAAAAAACATTATTAAAATATTCTTTTAATTAAGTTATACATTATTCTTTTAATTAAGTTGTATATTATTCTTTTAGTTAAGTTATACATTATTCTTCTAATTAAGTTGTACATTATTCTTTTAATTGAGTTGTACATTATTCTTCTAATTGAGAAACAAATATTAATTGAGAAATATTTTTTTTTTCTTTTCAGATCATGGCTTTAAACCCAGGACCTGTTGATCCCGATGTTTTAAATGACCAGTCCATTCATCGATCATCTGTTTTATAGCGAGATCATACTACTGGAGAAATATCTTGCAAGCATCGAGAGGCAGTTCTCCAGCACACTATCCCGCTCCACCCTCGAATACTATCGCTACTGCGCACATCTGGATTCTATGTGGTTGCCAGTTTAGGATTTATTCAGTTGGACTGGCATCTGATCACAGCCTTGATCGAGAGATGGAGGCCCGAGACACATACATTTCATATGTCTGTTGGGGAATGCACTATCACTCTACAAGACATAGAAGTGTTGTTGGGTTACCTGTTGACGATGAGCCGGTCAATGGAGTGATGTACGATGACTGGTCAGAAGTTTATCAATTGTACCTCAGTGCGACCCCACCTGCCGACAAGATTAAAGGATCAAGGTTAAGTTTAATATGGTTAGGAACACAATTTCGTGAGCTCACAGATGATGCAGACGAGGAAATTATCATAAGATATGCGCGAGCATATATACTACAAATGATGGGTGGAAGTCTGTTTCAGATAAATCAAGTCATTTTGTTCACTTGATGTTCCTGCCACTGTGGGGCGGTATTCGTGGGGTGGTATTCGTGGGGTGGAGCATGTTTGGCATGGTTGTATAGACAACTATGCAAAGCAACAAGACCTGAGGTTCGAGAGATAGTTGGGTCTCTCATACTTTTGCGACTATGGGCTTAAGAGCGATTTCAAACAATGGCTCCACAGCTACAACATGTTAATGACGCTTAGTTAGTTGGACGAGTCTACGGTTCTCGGTATGTTGTTTTAATTCAATTTAATTTTTATATCACTGAGCTAGTTAATTTAAATTCTAAATTATCAATTTAAAATTTTAGGTGGAGAGACAAATTTTGTGTGACTAGGACAGCCACACATGTAGTCAACCAATATAGATACATGTTTGATCTGCTTCAACCTGAACAGGTACATTACACTGAACCTAATTGATTATTTTATACACATTTTTATTGTATTTGTCTTAAATATTCTCTAATATAATATTTTGTGTTTCAGGTTATTTGGGGGTTGTACAAAATTATTATGCATACTTTGTTTAATTTTTGTACGAATGGTCAAAACATATGGCGGACGATGAGTCCTCTCATATGTTTTCACATTGGTGAGTAGCACCTTCCTAACAAGGTGATGAGACAATTCGATTTTCAGCAGGATGTCCTATTGCCTTGTAATACTGAACCCGTACTGCATGATATTGGCCTAAGGATTGGAGATTGGTCCGAAAAAGTTGCACATTTGGTAGTGTGATGGCACTATCGTGCAAGGTTTATTACAATAGGGGTTTCTCTTGAACAGTTTGACACAGATGTCACTCCAGAATATATTCATTGGTAAACTAATATCACAAGGCACTACATCACTCGTCCGGGAGTAGCTGTGGGTCATCTGGTAAATGAATGAATGTTATCTAATTATTTTAATTTAAATTTATTTTAAATATTGTCTAATTATTTTATAATTCACAGAGATCGAACAACAGTAGACTCCATGAGGTTGCGAATGATCCGAACCAGATTCTTGCTATATGTAGTGACAACCAAACCTATATGGAGGAAATTCATTATATGTACGATATACCTATTGTTCCTCCACCAGCTTCTAGATGTAGAGGACCTTTTCAGGAAGATGATGAGTTTGATGAAGTTGCACATTATGTGGAAGAGTCGCCCCTTATGATGCAGACATAGAGTCAAACTGATTATGTTAGTCCAATGATGATGATGCCAGCATTTGGTTCAGGACATTATGACTCAGAGTCTGGTCTTTCGTCTTCATACGTGCAAGGACATGGTTGGGGTCGTGGAGAGTATAATGAATATTTATATTATGAAGCGCCTGTAGAGGTACCAGAGCAACATCAAGAAGAACCCGAGCAACCTCAAGTTTGAAGTTGACGACGACAACCTGCTCGAAATCGACGACGTCCACCTTGTGAGACACATTGATTTTTGTAATTATTTTTATATAAATAAGATATTTAATTTATATTTTTTTATTTTTATGAGATACTATTTTTTTTAATTTATTCTTTTTAGAGTTTAAATAAAATAATAAAATATTTTTAGAAATTGTTTTTATAAAATGGAAAATTTAAAAAAAAAAAAAAAGAAAGAAAGAAAGAAAGAAGAAGGTAGAATGTGTAATAATTAAAAAAGAAAAGAAAATTTGTACGGATAACCCAAAAATTGAAGTGTACTCTCGCTCTCTATCAAAATCTCGCTATCTCGCTTTCACTCTCACTCAAAATTTCGCTCTCGCTCTCTCATAATCTAGCTCTCTCTCTTACTCTTCCTCCTTCTTACTCTCTCCCAATACAAAATTATTTTTAACACATCAAATAATTATGAGTGTTATGACGAATTTGATTGGGAAGTTCAATGGCAAAAAGAAGGAGATTCATTGATGACAGAATCCGTAAAAATTATTCGACAAGCTTTGGAAGGAATTCCAGAGGACCTTATGAAAATTTAGAAATACAATCTTTTGATCGAGGAAGGTTTCCGGAATAATAATTAAACAGACTCAAAATAATAATGTTTCAAAAAGCGAAAGGGCAAGGTCGAGGGTTCAAAATTCGAATTTTGAACCCTCGAGTTATTAAAAAAACAAAAACAAAAACAATATTTTTAAAAATAGTTTGAAAACAACAATATTTTCCTAAATAGTTTCTAAAAAGACAATATCCTTTTAATTTTCCCAAAAAATAACTTCCTCCCCTTTTTTCAATTTAAAATAACTAAAAATTCAAAATTTTGAAATTTTAATAATATATATATAGTAACTAATTTATATATGTGTGTGTGTGTATGTGATACTATATGTGAGTGATATAACATATTCAACTATATGTTATGTCACATATAATATAACCTATAGTTTATTAATCTCTTGTATAAACTATAATATTAATATAAATTATATTCATATTAAATTTAACCTATAGTTTTTATATGAATTACAATCATATAATTAATATTTGAATCAAATTAAATATTTATTTCTCTCATAAAAACTTTATATTATAATGTATCATACACATTGTATTAATTATATCTTATATAATTAATTTGAACAATTCAAATTAATCCAAAATTAATTTAATTAAATCCTTATTGAGCTAACCAGGAATCCTTATAGGCCTATAGATTGAAGCTCTAATGATATTTGATTAATTAATTAAACTCTTTAATTAAATTAATCATTCTTTATTAACTGTGGATCACTCCACTAAAGACCGACAGTTTCACTCTTCGCACTATATATATTTTTGGGTCCAATGGATATAACCAATCACAATGACCATTCACAAATTTCTCGTAAGTACAGTTGGGTCAAAGTTATCGTTTTACCCCAATAGTTATATTTAACTCCTTAAACACCACTGGTTCCTCTAATGAACAATTAGTTATAGTCCAACTATAACCGAATTCCTCTTGGGTCAGGAGAGAGTGGCGCCACATTGTTTAAGCTCCGGAATCAACCCTTAAGGGAGCAATTTATCTATTTATCCTAACAATAGGGAAGAAGTAAATTCATTCTTGTGTAGTTATGTTCCCCACTCCTCAATCAGACGAATCCCCGAAATGGTAGGCTTATTGAGTCGGCGAATCTGACCACTCTCACTCATACAAATCAAAGGACAACCCTTCATAGGTAGGAGTTCACAACTCACTTAGAATTCAGGTCAAGTCACCTGTGGTCATTCTGATAAAATGTAAGTCTCTTCTAGCAATGGTTTTATAAAGAGAGACTATTTATTTCGTGGTTCGGTCTTATACAAACTCTTTGTATAGGATATTCTCACTCACATATCTTCACATGAATGATCAGGATTTTACCATTTGCACTTTACAATAATTGTGACAACTAAAAAACGGATCATATCCGTAGTGCACTAGGATAAGGTACCTAGCCTTATCCATCTACTAAAGATCGTTCAAGTTATCACTTAAACATGATCCACCTATATGTCTTCATATACATGTTTAAGTTACATCGGATAATTTTGGATCTTAGTTTATTGGTTTTGGGTTAATATATTTTATTAAATAAATAATATATCTGTACAAATATGATTTATAAACAAGACCACGAGATTTAGGGGCGTCATCTCCAACAATTTTAATAGAAACTTATCCAAACACATGATAAACTTTTTAGAACAAAGAATCGCATGCAACTAATCAAAGGCATGATAACGCATGATAAATCCATCATCAAACATGTATCTGAACATCCCTGTGGTGGACCAACTCAACACATTTAGGCACTGAGGTGGAATCAACTCAACACACTCAGTCAATGAGGTGGAACCAACTCAACACACTCAGTTTTTGCTATTGCAAAACAAACTCAACACATAGCAATTTTCATACGTGCACGCAGAGCTCAAGCAACTCGTCCCAGGTACTAGATCCAATGGTTTGAAAACCTCTTTCTCATACCATCATTTTTCATAATAATGCTTGAACAATCAAAACAAGCATTTATGTTTAAATTCATAACTCAACGCATGTTGATAAAATCATATTTATCAATATAAATCTTGAAATAACTTATAAACATAATTTATTTCATCAAACACTTATAACATAGTTAAAATGGGGTTTTTCTTTTAGAAAAGGTTGCTCATAGTCACCGGGAGGGATTCCTATTTCTCCAAGTCTTCCTCCTAGTTTCTTCTTGGATCCCTGGTTTCCTCTAAACTTCAACTCACCTTGGATTTATCCAATTTTTGTTTAGAATAAAAAATTATGGCTAAAAATAACCTTAGAATACCTACTTGGCCCTAAATTTAGCTTACCAAATCAAATGGGTGTAAAAAAAAGGCTTATGGTAACCAACAGTAATAGTCGATGAAGAGACAGACTCCTGTGGACAAGTTGGACCCATATCCAGCCTTCCCTTGACTAGGTTGGATGCATCCTGCACCAGTTGGACACATATTGGTCAAATTTCCTATGTCCAACCAAGTTTTCTTACCACTGGATGCGTCCAAGGGGTCTTTTTCTGTCCAAGTATGCGTCCAATGTGTCCTTCCTTGGCCTAAGTATACATCCAACCGCGCTTCCAATATTAAGATGATGAATTGAACTTGAACATGCTTCCAATAAAGATTAAGTCATACTCTTCTCCTACTAACACTTAGTCAAAATTCTAACTTCTCACTACATCATGCATCCAACCCACCTATTTCCAACACTTAACCAATTTTCTGAAGCTCAACGCATAGCCCTTACACTTAGAAGTTTTTGGGTATTTTTTAAACTTTTGAAAATTTATGGATATTTTTTACACAAAGTACAAAGTTCAATAGCATTTTTATAATCTATCCCTTTTTTTAAGGGTGAACTTGTTTGAGAAAATTATCTTTTTATCCCCAAATTTAAAGGATATGTACATTTGGTTCTTCAATTTTCAAAATATATCTTTTTAGTCCTCAAATTTTTAGAAATATGTGCATTTAGTCCTTAAGTTTTAAAAATATAACTTTTTAGTCATTAAAATTTTCAAAATAGGTTTAAAATGTCATTTTATTTTTTATTATTTTTAAAATTAGAAAAATGATTTTGAAAAGTTATTTCTTCTTTCTAAAATTATTTTTAAATTTAATTTTTCTAATCCAAAATGTTGTATAACTATTTAAAATAATTGAAAAAAAATAACTTAGATACCTTTTAAACTATTTGTTCAAAACTTGAAAATTAAAAAGGTAGTTTTCTATTCAATTATGGTCTAAATTATAAAAAACTACTCCTATTATCGGTTTTTGTTTCCATAATACACAACTTTAAAGATATTCGATAATATATATTTTAAAAACATTCAAAAGTACTCTTACATTAATTGTGGGTGAAAATCG
This sequence comes from Benincasa hispida, assembly GCF_027475165.1. Classification (NCBI taxonomy): domain Eukaryota; kingdom Viridiplantae; phylum Streptophyta; class Magnoliopsida; order Cucurbitales; family Cucurbitaceae; genus Benincasa; species Benincasa hispida. Next base: position 57,963,610 of record NC_143480.1, on the reverse strand, counting down.
TCAAAATTTTGTCTAGATTTGAAGCAAAGACTTTCCTAAGATTATAATACCATTTCTTGCTAATTTCAAAACCTCTAATTAGTTATTGTAAACACTATTTCAAAACCGTTATTTTCTATAGTATTTACTATTTGCTATCATTCTTAGTATTTTACATTTATCATTTTTTATTATTTGCTACAATGTTTACTATTTCCTTCCCAAACTAAAATAGTTTACACCTCAAGAACATATTATTATAAACAAACTAAAATAATCTACAGTCCAACTATGATGATAACTCAAGTATACTTGGGACTATAATAATCGTCTCTTTACCCCAAATACCTTCTTAAAAATTTAAAAAATACCCCAAACCATTCGAAAACATTTTGATATGCTAATAAGTTTTGGATGGAAACGTTGGTTCAAATTAGAAAATACTGTTGTTGGAAAACCTTCAAAAATTGATAAAAATGATCCCTTCCAACTTTCATTTTTTAGAAAGGCCCAGCCTTTTAAGATCTTGTTTTTGGGGTGCCTTTGCTGATGAAGATGATGTTAGTGTCAACCTTCTTCAATGTTTTTACTAACCTTTTCAATAGTAAGATAAATTGTTTCCAAAGTCCATTTTTATCTACGGAATGAGAAATTCTAAAACGAACTTTGTTTATGTTTTCGGTTGATAAGTGGAACATCTCTTTTTCGGAAATCATATCTACAACAAAAGAAATTTGACATGAATTCTTGATTTTTTTTGACAATTTATCTACGTGCTCATTTCCAATTACAACAATTTTTTTGACAAATTCTAAAACGAACTTTGATTTTTTTTGAAAAAGCATATACTATAGAGTTGTCCCAACAAAAACATTCTCTTCTTTTCCATTCAAAACATACCATACGCAGGCTTAAACATTAACCCTCTCAGGATCCTCCAACAACAATGCTTTTACGGTCGGTTTAGCCAACAGATCGGTGTGCTCTTGGAATGGAGATTTGGTGAAGCGGGTCTCCCTCCAGAACTCGGGTGTCAGGAAACCATATGTTTTCAATAGACAATCAAAGGTGGCCTGCAAAAAATCAAAACATTAGTAACAACGGACAAAATTATATCCGACTGACTTACATACAGACACAAATTGAGCACTCCAGTTCAAGTTCAAGTTCAACATTAAGAAATATAATGCACACAAACCATCTGTTCGACTGACTAAATTTCATTTCCGGAAAAGAAACCTTGTATCAATAGCTGTTCATGTACCAACTATTTGCATACAATTTCACTAGCAATTCATTCCATGTGATCAATCATAAGAAATACTTGAAATTCTCTCATTTATGTACTCCAAACAATAACTTAACTACTCCAAAACTGTTTTGTATTTAAACATTGCACTCAAACCGAATATCTTACAAAACCCAACCCAGTACACTGATTTAGACATAATTATTCCAGATTAAACTATCCACGACATTCAACAAGAAAAAATAATGTAGCAAGCTAAAAATACAAAACACAAGTGAATTCCACAAAAGAATACACACAACACAACACACAATCAGAGAAATCCAAGAAACGAACAACTCAGATCAGTAACATATATCCATAATCATCCAAGATTTCACAAGGTTCGCCCAAGTATAAATCCGAATTTCAGAATGTCCCCAAATGACAAAACACAACATATTATAATGATAATAGACACCTAAAATTCCAGTGATATATAAAACAGAACAGATGATATAGATATTTCATCATACTACAATATACCTTCACAAAGTTTCCAAGCGTCTTAGTGGATCCCCTGGAGGAAGTGAAAACATCCTCAATACCAGCGAATTGAAGCACCTTCTTGGGAACCCTAGCAGCAACAATACCAGCACCACGAGGAGCAGGGACCATACGGACGGTGACAGAACCACACTTTCCGGTGACCTTGCAAGGAACAGTATGAGGCTTTCCGATCTTGTTACCCCAATAACCCCTCCTAACAGGGATCACCGACAACTTAGCCAATATAATCGAACCACGTATTGCCGTAGCCACCTCTTTGCTGCACTTAACTCCCAATCCGACATGGCCATTACCGTCACCAACAACAACGAAGGCCTTAAACCTAGTCCTCTGCCCGGCCCGAGTCTGTTTCTGCACAGGCATGATCTTCATGACCTCATCCTTGAGGCTGGGGCCGACGAGAGTATCAACGATCTGATGCTCCTTGATTGGAAGAGAGTGGAGGTAAATCTGTTCAAGTGATTGAATCTTACCTTCCTTGACGAGACGGCCAAGCTTGGTGACTGGAACCCACTTCTCCTCTTCGTCACGGCGGCCAGCACGACGGCGTCCACGGCCACGGTCGCCACCACGGCCTCTACCACCGAAGCCTCTGCCGAAGCCGCCGCGGTCTCCTCCTCTTTCAGCCATGATTAGGGTTAGGGAAGAAACGGCAGGGGAAAATGAGAGAGATTGGAAGTTGGATAGCGTAAGAGGAGGAAGAAACCCTAAAGAAGGAATTTATAAATGGCGTTATTGCGAGTTAGGGTTTGATGTGGTTCGCTTTTCGGGGTGTTTGGATACAGGTTTGAAATGAACCGCTTTCGGCCCAAATCTGGTTCAGGCCCATCTTAAGAATCCGAACCGGTCCAGTCCATGAAAAAGATGGTTGAGTTAGCCCAAATAATAGGCCCATAACTATGAAAATATGGATTAGAGTGTTTCAGCTTAGAGATGGCGTTTGTTTTGGTCTTCTCTTAGTGGAAACTGATTTTACTTTATATTTCTATTTTTTAATTTGGTTCATTTTCGTCTTTGTATTTTTAAAATATTCATTTTGATCTTTATATTTTAAATTTTGGTTCATTTTGATTTGTATACTTTTAAAATGTTCGTTTTAGTTTTTATTCTTTCACCTTTAATTCATTTTGGTCCTTGAACTTTAAAAAAATTATTATCTTATTCCCTTAAAACGAAATATAAATGAAAATGAAATGACCAAAATGATCACTTTTAAAAAAAAATGAAAGAATCTTAAAGTACATTGATCAAAATGAACTAAAATTACGCTAAAATGAACATATTGAAAATATAGGGACCAAAATGAACAAAAACCAAAGGTACAATGACCAAAATAGTATTTAAACCTTTTCAAATTGTTGAAATCATTTTTATCACTTTAAAAATCACTATGAACATGTCTTTAATTACACAAAATAAATTTAATATTTAATTTTGTACTTTAAATACAATTTTCATATCATCAAAATTGATTTAAGTGTATGTTCGATAGTTATTTTGAGATCGTTAAAATCATTTATGTTATGCTCAAAATCACTCCAAAACACGTCTTTAGTCACTAAAAATTAATTTAATATTTAACATTTTTAATTGCAATTTTCGTATCATAAACAAAAAACGAGTACAACAACTGTGGTTGGAGGATTCAAACCACAAACTTCGTGATTACTAACGCACTTGGACTCGGATACCAATTAAGCTACACTTACTTTGGCTCATATCATCAAAATTGATTTTGAATAATTAAATACATGTTTTAGTGTAGTTTTAAAAATGACAAAAGTAGTTTTAACCATTTCAAAATCCCTCTAAAAAAATGTCCCAAAGTATATTTTAAAATGATTTTGAAAACAACAAAAGAGTGATTTTGACGACTTTAGAATCATTCTCAAACATACACTTAATCGTCATCTTTGACGGTTCTCTTTGCTTCATTTCTTCTGTAATTTGGTACGTAAGATGCATATGTAACTCCTTTGTATGACCATTCATTTTCAGATGATCTTAAATGACTTTTTCTATTAAAAAATTGAAGCCCAAAGCTACAAAGTTTTGTGGAGAATTGCATCGTGTAGCTAATTTAAGTTAGACTTTAGTATCTATGTCATCACTCTTTTAAATATAGCAAATATGGAAAAATAAATAAATAAATATTCAGATTGCTAAAATCACGTGTTTTCTAGAGATTTTTTTTTTTTTTTTTAGAATGTGTGATATTATTATACAACAACAAGGGGAATCCCACAGTCCGATCAAGACATCAAAGCAACAAAGCACAAACAAAAACAGGACAAGAAAACCAAAACAAAGCCAAACAGGATAAGACCAAAATAAAACCAACACGAAAAACGCAAACATGTAAACCACCAAGAAGAAAGGCAGAGAAAAGAACCCAAAACCCCACAAACAAGGGGCAAAACATAGAACAACAAAAGGAAAAAACATCCGTACACACTAGATAAGACCAAGAAGGTCAACCCGCCAGGAAGTAGCATGAGGACGAACTGTAGAGACCATAAGGTGAACCAGAGCAGACACCGACCTCGGTCGACTTCCATGCAGGCGCCGATTACGCTCCTGCAAGATGTAGAGATTTTATTTTTCTTTATTCTAAAACTACCCTCATAAATATCCCCAATCTTCAGCATATAATTCTTTCTCTCCTATAGTTGATTGATTCTCGATTTTGCTCGTTTACAATTGGTTTCGATTTGGAATTTCTCAACTGCAGATTTCGATTTCGACTTGCTCGACGGGAGTTTTTTTAAGTCGATTTGTGGAGGGCTTTTGTTCCATTTTATTGTTTGTTGAAATTCATCTGTTGGTTTGCTCACCTTCTCTCATTCTAATAGGTTTGTTTTCAAAATCTACTGGTTTCAATTTTAAAGAGATTTAGGAGATTTCTTATGCGAATTTGTGGTTTCGATTGTGATTTTGTCTACTGGTTTCGATTTCATTTTTCTTTTTGTTTCAAAATTGCCTTCTCTGTTTGTAGTTTGATTTAGGTTTCTTTTGGTTCATCTGATTTCAAATTGTGGTTATTGTTCATCTGGATGTCTCTGTTATTTTTGTTACTTTGAATACTGTAGTTTCTCTTGTATGTGGTTGTTGCAGTTGATGATTTTGAATCCCCTTTTATATGGAGTTTATTGTGTAGACGGTAGATTTCAATTGGAAGTAATGGATTGTTATAGAAAAATTGCAGATGGATCTGATTGAATTTCTTAAATGTTTTGATGTATATAGTTTTATAAAATGGGAGAAAATTCTACGTATAGAGAAATGTGTTTATAAGCTCAATTTTGAAAAAACAAATATCAATAAGTTGATATATACAATATCAAAGTGGATCAAATAAGCTTGCATATTTAATATCAAATTATAATATTGTATAAGTCGTACAATTGATTTACCCAAATATATCGTTTAAGTTACGAACATCAAATAAAGAAATTAGAAAAGAATCAAAAAGCAATTATATCAATACCATATTACATAAAGTGGTATCATATGAAGATATGATCCAAGAAGCAAATCTTGATGCTTCAAAGAATCAAGAACTAGTTGATGACGACAGTAGGTATGAGATTGAGAAATTTGATGACAATGGCATTGTAATTGTGTTGGCGTTGGTTTAAACTTTTGTTGTTTTTGTTTTCTAACTCGATATTTGAATATTGTTATTAATCGGAAAGAAATCACAAACCACTTAGTATCAAATAAAAAACAAATAGCAACCATATAAAATTACAAATTACTTAGTGTCGAATAGTAATCAAATGACAATCTCAAATTACTTAATACCAAATAGCAATTGCATGATAATCAGATAGCAATCAAAGTACTTAGTATCAAATAACAATGGAATATTAATTAAATAGCAATGCTTAGTATCAAATAACAATTAGATATTAATAAAATAATAATCAGTAACATATAGTAATTAGATAGTAGTCACATAGCAATTGATATCATTGGCAATCAGAGACGAAGTGATTTATACGTCAAAACAATGTAGTGGGGATTTTTCAAATTTTAATTGTGGAAAATGCTTGAAACGCACGATTAAAAAGAATTGTTGATAATATTCCTAGTAAGTATAAAATAATAATCAATATCAAAGAGTAATCAGACAGCAATCAACATCATTAATAACATCGTCAAATAGTAATCAGGCAACAATAAAATAGAAATCGGTATCAAATAGTAATTAATCAACAATCAAATAACCACTGACATCTTTGACAATTAGTATCATACTGTAGTAAGACAAGAATTAGATAGTAATCAGTATCATTAGTAATTGGATAACAATAAGTATCAAATACTAATTTAACATCAACCAAATAGTAAACAATATCATTAACAAATAATATAAGATAACAATCAATATAAAATAACAATTCGACAACAATTAGATAGTAATTAATAGCATTAACGATCAAATCGACAATAAGATGCAATCATCAGGTTTGACTATGAAAGCATTTTGGTCATTCGGCTATTTCAATTAGGATGGACTTGTTATTTTGCCATTTAGTGCAAAATCTATATATGCAAACTACGGACCTAATTTCACTATTATTTTTTAACAATCTTGCAACTACGCAAATTTCATACACAAATACACCCATTGACTATCCATTTCTACGCTTGCTATCATCGTATTCTAAAAAAATTTTTTTAAAAAAAAAAAAAGTATTAAATTGTATTGTACTCAAACAACAAAAATTGTGCAAATAATTCAAATACATGTTAATAACATTAACCAACAAGTTGTAGAAGAAAGAAAACTAATAAAAATATATCGATGGCCAATTTGCCCATAAAATTTTTGAACATCTTGAATCTCAAGTATTTGTGTGTTAACTCTAATTAATTAAAAAAATAATAATAAAGTGTATTTTTTTCCCCAGATCTCAAATTTATTTGTTTATTAATTTAAATTAATATTTTAAAATTCAAATAGCGTTTTGAAAAAAAAAAATTAGATTAACATATTTTATTCACCTACATTTTAGATTTTGGTTGATTGTCATTTGGTTATATCTTTAATTATTATGGAAACTACATCTTATTTTTTCAATTTTATTACACGTGGGTATTTTAGTGAGTTGACTATTTTACACAAATGTGAATTTTGTAATTGGCCATTTATATGAACAAACAACTATTTAACTATTTAGAAATAAAATTTATTTTAAATAACAAAACTGCTACAAATATTTACAATTGATAGCAAAATATCACATGATAAATGATAACTCGTAAAAATACGAGTTATTGTAGTCTTTTATTTAGAATTATGGGGGCTGATAAGTAGAAAATACGGTGATAATACTTAGAATTCATGTAAAATTGAGTTTTGCGTCGATCAGCACCTAAATCCTCACTAACCCCGCTACTATGCGTTATTCCGTGCCAAAGTGCCTATTTTTTTAGCTATCGCAGGAATCAAAATGCATGCATTGGAAATGAGCACGTGCAGGCAAACACATGCGCTGAAATCAAGTTACCGCAAAGATGAACACCTGCATCGATCACATGCGTCCAACGCATGGAAGTTGCGTTCGACGCATCAAAGTTGCGGTGATCAAGCAATTGCGATGGTCACTTAGAGATTGCGGCCACAGAATGATAGCCATAATAGAAGGAGGATCGCAAGATGGGTAAGACGTGTTGATATTTCGGCTAAACTAAGCTCGGATGCATACCTTGGGAGTGTCAATAAGATAAGGAGATGTGACAATACCCATACCGTGACAAAAGTAGCAGTGAGCCATACCTTCATCATCACAACTGTCGGCGTCCAGCTTTATAAATAGCCCTTGAGACATTCATTTTGAGACATCCGAGTTTCTGTCTTAGGGCAGTTGCTTGTGATCACAGATGAGAACATGAGCAAGATTTCCAGTGAGGATTCCTTACCTCCATGATCCATTCCGATTGACAACCAGAGCTTTCGCCGGAGATAGAGCACAAGAGAGACTTCTCCATCATTCATCCATGGCACCACCAGCAACCTTGACGCGCTACAAAGGAAAAGCAAGAGATTGTTTTCATCTGAACCTTCCATTTCTCTTCCTTACCATAGTATTGTATTGCATTCTGATTTAAGACGTTAATTCATTGTGTAATCAATGCATATCTTCATTCCTTCATTACCATCTTCTTCATCTTCTTTATCTTTATCATCATTCACTTCCATCGTTTGGTTATTAAAGGCAATCACATACTCAATCGTGTAGCCTAGAGATAGGAAGCATGTAACAACCCATCGAGAGGTGTAAGTTGTGCGAGTATAGTGAGTTAATCTTCTTTGCTTAAATGTGAGGATGTAGCAACACTTGTTTATAAGCTGTTGCAAGGCTTGCCCATGAGCTACTTAGCCGCAACTAGAAGCCTGAAAGGGTGAATAGTGAAACACATTAAAGCAAAGTATGCGTTGTTCCTAGAGATAGGCACAAACTTAAGCTCGACGCTCCTATACATTATAGAGATATAAGCATACGGCTGAACACCGAGAGGTGCGATGCGTTAGTATGGAGAGCTGGGATTTCTCGAGCAATTAATATCATGAACATTACCACGCGTTAAAAGTTGTTGCACCTCTACTTATTCTCATTGCATATCTTTCATCACTCAACCTGTTTAGTTAGGAGGAGGAGTAGCATGTAAATTCATTCAACTTCTTTTTATTTTTATTCATCGCCTCAAACGCATTACTTCACTAAGCATTATTGAGTGACAAGTCCCTATGTTCGACCTCGGATTACCCTAGAAACTTGTGCTCGCCTTATGCTTGGCGCGAGTGTAAGAAAACTTGTGATAGGAACGCGCGGTCATTGCATACTAGATTAGTGCATTTTCACTCCGACACATGACCTTCGACGCATGGGTGTAAACGCGTAAGTTTAAGCCATGTCTAATGCATGGATGCGTTCAAACCCCACAGTCCAACGCAACAAAGCACATCATTCCAATCATTCCTAATCTCATGTTCCAACCAACAATAGATCTCGATAAACAACGATGGACTACCTATGTCTACCATGTGATAGATATAGATAGTAATTGTAGGATAAATGAGCATGTAGTGGAAGTTGATTTGATCAATTTTCACTCTAAGATGCTCAATTTAGAGGATTAAACATGCAATTAAAAAGGAAAAACAAAGTTTCAAGAACACTTACCTTTGAAGCTCCAAATTCTCCTTCAATTCTTGATGAATTTCAGCACCACGTGGTTGTAGACCACCACAAGAGTCTTCTCTACTATTCTCTAGGCTTAGATTGGATGGTGGGATCCAAATTTGTGGTGAATTTGAGAAGGAATGAAGGTTGGGAAGAAGATGAACAATCAATTGAATTTTGCAAGATTAACCTTTAATTTCACAAAATTCTTAACCATTTTTATGCCAAAATCATCTCTATTTATTAAAGAATAATATGCAATCCAATTGCATCAAAATTTGACAACACAAAATGGTTAATTTGTTGATTAATTGTGAAGAAAACAACCAAGCTCATAGCTTAGTTAGTAAGAAAATCCAATCATCAAAAATCCATTTTAAAATCAATTTTCAATGAATTTCCAAAAATTGAATTGAAATTGATTTTTATTTTTCAAAAAATAATTAAATAAATACAAATAATTTAATATTTAATTAATCAATTAAATAAATATAATATTATTTTAATATAAAATAATATTATTTTTCCCATTTGTTCCGATTTTTCTGAAAAAAAAGGATATGAATCCCTATTCATATAATTAATATTTAAATCATATTTAAATATTATAATTAACTCTATTTGTCCGTTTAATTCGTAATTAACGTCGATATATCGTATATATCTGATTTTCATTCCTTAAGCCAAGATTTGAACGGTTCAAACTCATTCACCACACTATCTAAGATTTTAGTCCATTTATGAGCTAGTAGAGGGACCTAATGGACCTACAGATCATGAACTCCAACGATTTGAGATTAACCGACCAAACTCTTTAACCTAGTTAACTAACATTCGTTAACTAACGGAATACTCCACTAAAACCCGTAGCTGCATTCTCCTCACTGTAGATATATTTGTGTCCATTTGATATAACCGTCATCGATAAGTCAATCATTCACAGGTCGTTCATAACTTCAGCTAGGTCAATTACCGATTTACCTCTGAGTTACATCTTTTCTTCTTAAGTATCACTGTCCCTCTAATGAACAATTGATTTAGGATCTAATCACTAAATCCATTCCTTCTCGGGCCAGTGAGAGGATGGAGCCTCTTGTTCAAGACTCGGGAACAACACTTAAGAGAACAACCTTTCTACTATCCCTAAGTTGGGTAGGAGTGAATTCCGTCTTGCAAATTCTATGTCCCCAGCTATCTACCCGGTCTTATCCTTGAAATGGGAGGAATATTAAGTAGCGCTATTGAGCTTACTCTCACCTATGTAGATCAATGGATAATTCTGAATAAACAGGAGTTCATAGATAGCTCAAGATTCAGATCAAGTTATCTAGGTCATCATTAAGTGAAATTAATCAATGTTAATCATAAATGGTGTTAATACGTAACAGTGATTATTTCAGGGTCAGTCTTACACAATCTTATTATGTAGAATACCCCCGCTCACATGTCTTTACATGAACAAATCAGGATCACTTCATTTATGACACTTTACAACATTTGTAATAATCATGAAGCGGGTTGTATTCAATAGTGTCTCCAGGAAGAGGTACCCAACCTGATCCATGTACTATAGACTATTTAGGCTACTTACTCGAACTTGATCCTGTTTATGTCTCCACATAAAGTCCAAGTACTCATAATAATAGCCAAGGGTTCGTAGTTTAATTGGATTTAGAGTTAATAAACAATTAATTCACTTGAATAACTTCATATGTACTAAAATTCACTTATTTACAAAATTTAACCTATGATGTTTAAGTGATTGAAATCATTTTAAGTCACCTTACACCGCTCTCGCATGCTCATAAAATCGGGTTAACTCAACTCAGACGCCAACTCTATCCCAGGTAGGAGGTGTTCCATAAACTGTCAACTTAAATACCTCCAGCCTTAGACAGGGTTTTGTTGGGTGAGTTTTGTAAACATAATTTTACAAGATATCGACCTAATTTTAACTATTAAAAGAGGTTGATTTGAGTTGCACCGGTTTTACCCTAGGTGAGCATGCAATTATCTTTGTTATAGATTTTAAAATTCTAATTTATTTTATAACAATTATAAAATAAACAATTCAAAAAACCATAACATATATATACATTTCATCAATTAATATAACTAATTATATTAACACTCATGAAATTAAAATAATCATGAATAAAATACATTATAACATTTATAACATACATAAAATGCATGAAACATGTTTATCCTATGGTGGGGATTTAAGTCTATATGGCATACTATATGCACAAATAAATGTAAATTACTTAAACATACATTCATGCATAAATAAATTTAAAACACACTAAATTGGACCAATTTTGGCATTTTTAGCAAGTAAAAACCTAAATTATTACAATAATAATTAAAAAAACTGCTAGAACAAGTCCCGAACACTTCGAACCAGCTTGAATCGGCTTGAAACACCTCGAAAACGGGTTGAACCGGCTGAAATAGGGTTGAACCGGTCCAAAAAAGGTTGAACCGGTCAACTTCATCTTCTTCTTCTTCCCGTGAGTTCAACCAAAAGAAAAAAAAATTCTGCTATGTTTCCCTTCTTCATGAGCACTTCTCGGTACTCTTCGAAATTTGGCCAAATTACAACTCGATAAATCTCGGAAAAATTACAGACTCTTTAGTGGGAGATTAATAATGTATACGATACATTATCATTAGCTCTCACGTCCCTAAGAGTTCACAACGTGAGATCCCATGCTCGGCTTCGAGTTTCTATTTGGGCAACCTCCCTTCAGAAAGTGTTTTCATGGGTCAATAACAAGGTGAATAAGGGAAGTAGTTCATAGTAAGTGTGTGAAGGGTGTGTGTCAACACATCCTACAGTCTCTTCTATTAGGTCACACTATGAGATTCCTATGTTGCACCTGCTTGCCGTTTATAGGCGCCTATCCCTTCGGAGGGTTTGTAACATAGGATTCAGAACTCCGTGAACTCCAGAAATGGATAGAATTACTTAGGTCCGTTTTCATGCAATTGTTTCTCCTTCGAGGGCTTGTTTTGATTCTAATCTTTGTGATTCGAAAATGGAGGGTATACACTTACAAGACTTACTAAGTATTAGTAAAGTTCTTGACCAAAGAAACGATAACTAAATACTATAAGAATAAGAGTTATTTTGGTATTAGTATTTAGTCAAGAGTATCTTGATTCAGTGAATGAGTGGTCGACTGCCCTTCGGTAGGGGTCATTCTGACTCACTGAAGTATCATTGCAAAATAGATAATGAAATATGGGTACATTATTACTTGCTAAATCAATTGGATTAAAATTTAGAGTAAATTCACTAATTAAACTTGTTCATTTCTTTCATCAATGAGTACATCTATAGTTCAACTATTAGCTTCCAAGAAACTTAACGGCAATAACTATGGAACTTGGAAATCTAATTTAAACACTATACTAGTTATCGATGATCTGAGGTTTGTTTTAACGGAGGAATGTCCTCCAGTTTCTGCTCAGAACGCGAACCGAACTGTTCGGGATGCTCATGACAGATGGACTAAGGCTAATGAAAAAGCCAAAGTCTATATTTTGGCAAGTATATTAGATATACTATCCAAAAAGCATGAAAAAATTATCACCGCTAAGGAGATCATGGACTCACTGCAAGGCCTATTTGGACAACCATCCTCCTCGGCTATGCATGATGATATCAAATATGTTTACAATTGCCGGATGAAAGAAGGAACGAATGTTAGGGAACATGTTCTGGACATGATGGTCCACTTCAACATCGCGGAAGTAAACGGGGCTGTCATGAACGAGAAGAGCCAAGTACGGTTCATCATGGAGTCTTTTTCGAAGAGCTTTTTCCAGTTCAGAACTAACGCCATGATGAACAAAATAGATTATAATCTTACCACTCTTCTCAATGAGTTACAGATTTACCTGTCCTTATTGAAAAATAAGGGTTCTGAGGCAGAGGTAAATGTTGCTACTACCTCAAAAAAGAGATTCCAAAAGGGATCTACCTCTGGAAATAAATCTGTCCCAAAGAATAAAGGTATTCAGAAGAAGAAAGGAAAAGGGAAAGGGAAAACACCTCCTACTATAATTGCAAAAGGCAAAAAGCCCGTTGCAGAGAAAGGAAAATGTTTCTACTACAACGGTGATGGGCACTGGAAAAGGAAATACCCAAAGTACCTTGTCGATAAGAAGGCTGGAAAAGAGAATCAAGGTAAATACGAATTACTGGTTCTAGAAACATGCATAGTAGAGAATAACGATTCTACTTAAATATGGATTCAGGAATCACTAATCATATTTGTTCTTCTTTTCAGGAAACTAGCTCCTGGAAACAACTAGGAGATGGTGAGATAACTCTTCGGGTTGGATCAGGGGAGCTCATCTCAGCTTTGACAGTGGGAGATGTAAAGTTATTTTTTGGAAATAGATATATATACTTAGAAAATGTTTTGTATGTACCCTCTTGTAAGAGGAATTTAATATCTATTTCTTGTTTGATTGAACATATGTGCAAAGTTTCTTTTGAAATTAATGAAGCGTTCATTACTAAAAGAGGTGTACAAATTTGTTCTGAAAACTTAAATAATAACTTATATAAGTTAAAACCAACCAGAGTTAAGGCTATTTATAATACTGAAATATTTAAAACAGCCGAAACTCAAACAAAACGGCGACGCATTTCTCAAAATACTTATCTTTGGCACTTAAGACTTGGTCACATTAATCTTAATAGGATTGAGAGATTGGTCAAGATGGACTTCTAAACAAGTTAGAAGATAACTCTCTACCACCATGTGAGTTTTGTCTCGAGGGAAAATGACAAAGAGATCTTTTTCTGGAAAAGGTCTTCGAGCCAAAGAACCCATAGAACTCGTGCATTCAGATCTTTGTGGACCAATGAATGTAAAGGCTCGATGAGGGTATGAATATTTCATCAGCTTTATTGATGATTATTCAAGGTACGGTTATATTTACCTAATGAATCATAAATCTGAAACCCTTGAAAAGTTCAAGGAATTTAAGATCGAGGTTGAGAACCAATTAGGTAAAACTATTAAAACACTTCGATCTGATCGATGTGGAGAGTATATGGACTTAAAATTCCAGGACTATATGATAGAACATGAAATTAAGTCTCAACTCTCTGTACCTAGTACGCCATAGCAGAACGGTGTATCTGAAAGAAGAAACAGAACCTTGTTAGACATGGTTCGTTCGATGATGAGTTACGTATCATTGCCTAACTCGTTTTGGGGATTCGTAGTAGAGACCGCGGTTTATATTTTGAATAATGTTTCCTCTAAGAGTGTTTCAGAAACGCCTTATAAGTTATGGATAGGGCATAAAGCTAGTTTACGTCACTTCCGGATATGAGGTTGCCCAACATATGTGTTGGTGCAAAATCTTAAAAAATTGGAACGTCGTTCAAAATTATGCCTATTTATAGGATACCCTAAAGAAATGAGAGGTGGGCTATTTTATGATCCTCAAGATGAAAAGGTAATTGTATCAACAAATGCCACATTCCTAAAGGAAGACCACATACGTTATCATAAGCCGTAGTAAACTAGTATTATAAGAGATTTCAAAAAATGCTACAGATAGATCAACAAAAGTTGTTGATCAAATTGACCAATCAACAAGAGTTGCTGATAGACCAAGCACATCTAGTCTATCACGTTCATCTCAAGAGTTGAGAGAGCCTCGACATAGTGGGAGGGTTGTTAGAAAGTCTGACCGCTATATAGGTTGAGCTGAAACCGAAGTCACCATACCTGATGATGGCTTAGAAGATCCTTTGATCTATAAACAGGCAATGAATGATGTTGATCGAGATCAGTGGGTTAAAGCCATGGACCTCGAAATGGAGTCTATATACTTCAATTCAGTCTGGGAACTTGTAGATCAACCTGATGAGGTAAGACCTATCAATTGTAAATGGATTTACAAATGTAAACGAGACTATATGGGGAAGTTACAGACCTATAAAGCCCAATTAGTAGCAGAGGGTTATACCCAGGTAGATGGGGTAGACTATGAAGAAACTTTCTCACCTGTTGCTATGATAAAATCAATAAGGATACTCTTATCCATTGCCACTTTTTATAATTATGAAATTTGGCAAATGGATGTCAAGACTACCTTCCTAAATGACAATCTTGAAGAGAATATCTACATGGTCCAACCAGAAGGGTTCATAAAACAGGGTCAGGAGCAAAAAGTTTGCAGGCTGAATAGATCCATTATGGATTAAAATAGGCATCTAGATCCTGGAATATGAGATTTGATGCTGCAGTCAAATCTTATGGCTTTGAACAAAATGTTGATGAACCTTATGTATACAAAAGGATCATCAACTCCACTGTAGCATTTCTTGTCTATATGTAGATGATATCTTACTTATTGGAAATAATGTAGGATACCTTACTGACATTAAGAATTGGCTAGTAACTCAATTTCAAATGAAAGATATGGGAGAAGCTCAGTATGTTCTCGGGATCCAAATAGTTCGGAACCGCAAGAACAAAACGCTAACTATGTCTTAAGTGTCTTATATAGACAAAGTGTTGTCTAGGTTTAAGATGCAGGATTCCAAAAGAGGTATTCTACCTTTCAGGTATGGAATACATTTGTCAAAGGAACAATATCCTAAGACACCTCAAGAGGTTGAGGATATGAGACGAGTTCCCTACGCATCAGCTGTCAGGAGTCTGATATATGCAATGCTATGTACCCGACCATACATATATTTTGCAGTAGGAATTGTCAGTAGGTATCAGTCCAATCCCGGGTTTGTACATTGGACTGCCGTTAAGAATATCCTCAAGTATCTAAGGAGAACGAGGAACTACGTGCTTGTGTATGGAAATAAGGATCTGATCCTTGTCGGATACATTGATTCCAATTTTCAAACCGATATAGACTCAAGGAGATCTACTTTGGGATCGATATTCACTCTTAACGGAGGAGCAGTAGTATGGAGAAGTATTAAGCAGAGCTGCATTGCCGACTCCACAATGGAAGCAGAATATGTTGCTGCATGCGAGGCAACCAAAGAAGCAGTATGGCTTAGGAAGTTCCTAAATGATCTAGAAGTTGTTCCAGACATGCATCTGCCAATCACTTTACATTGTGATAATAGTGGGGTAGTAGCGAACTCCAAAGAACCAATAAGCCATAAACGCGGAAAGAATATTGAGCGCAACTACCATCTCATCAAAGAAATTGTGCAAAGAGGAGACGTTATTGTGAGACAAATAGCATCTGAGCACAACATTGCTGATCCATTTACAAAGGCCCTCCCAGCTACTGTTTTTTAGGGCCACCTGAAGAGTTTGGGACTATGAGTAGAATAAATAGGGCAAGTGGGAGAAATTAAAGTTGTAGATATGGGATGCCCTAGTTTATTATATTTAGATTTCTCTTACTGTACTCAACTTTGTTGTAACCCACTAGGAGTTTTAGTCCAAGTGGGAGTTTGTTGGTTGTATGTCCTAAAACTCGTAGTGTTTATAAATAAGTGAATTTTAGTATATATGAAGTTATTCAAGTGAATTAATTGTTTATTAACTCTAAATCCAATTAACTACGAACCCTTGGCTATTATTATGAGTACTTGGACTTTATGTGGAGACATAAACACTGATTAATTTCACTTAATGATGACCTAGATAACTTGATTTGAATCTTGAGCTATCTATGAACTCCTGTTTATTCAGAATTATCCATTGATCTACATAGGTGAGAGTAAGCTCAATAACGTTGCTCAATATTCCTCCTATTTTAGGGATAAGACTGGGTAGATAGCTGGGGACATAGAATTTGCAAGACGGAATTCACTCCTACCCAACTTAGGGATAGTAGAAAGGTTGTTCTCTTAAGTGTTGTTCCCGGGTCTTGAACAAGAGGCCCCATCCTCTCACTGGCCCGAGAAGGAATGGATTTAGTGATTAGATCCTAAATCAATTGTTCATTAGAGGGACAATGGTACTTAAGGAGAAAAGATGTAACTCAGAGGTAAATGATAATTGACCCAACTGAAGTTATGAACGACCTGTAAAGGATTGACTTATCGTTGACGGTTATATCAAATGGACACAAATATATCTACAATGAGAAGAATGCAGCTACGCGCTTTAGTGGAGTGTCCCGTTAGTTAACGAATGTTGGTTAACTAGGTTAAAGAGTTTGGCCGGTTAATTTTGGATCGTTGGATCTCATGATCTGTAGGTCCATTAAGTCCCTCTAATAGCTCATAAATGGACTAAAATATTATATAATGTGGTGAATGAGTTTGAACCGTTCAAATCTTGGCTTAAGGAATGAAAATCAGATATATACGATATATCGACGTTTAATTACGAATTAAACGGACAAATAGAGTTAATTATAATATTTAAATATGATTTAAATATTAATTATATGAATAGGGATTCATATCGTTTTTTTTAGAAAAATTGGGACAAGTGGGAAAAATAATATTATTTTATATTAAAATAATATTATAATTAATTAATTAATTAAATGTTAAATTATTTATATTTATTTAATTATTTAGTTATTTGTAGCGCGTCAAGGTTGCTGATGGTGCCATGGATGAATGATGGAGAAGTCTCTCTCGTGCTCTATCTCCAGCGAAAGCTCCAGTTGTCAATCGGAATGGATTATGGAGGTGAAGAATCCTCACTAGAAATCTCGCTCATGCTCTCATCTGTGATCACAAGCAACTTCCATAAGGCAAGAACTCGGATGTCTCAAAATGAATGTCTCGCCGACAGCTGTAATGATGAAGGTATGGCTCACTGCTACTTTTGTCACGGTATGGGTATTGTCACATCGCCTTATCTTATCGACACTCCCAAGGTATGCATCCGAGCTTAGTTTAGCCAAAGTATCAATGCGTCCTACCCATCTTGCGATCCTCCTTCTATTATGGCTATCATTCTGTGGCCGCAATCTCTAAGTGACCATCGCAATTGCTTGATCACCGCAACTTTGATGCGTCGAACGCAACTTCCATGCGTTGGACGCATGTGATCGATGCAGGTGTTCATCTTTGCGGTAACTTGATTTCAGCGCATGTGTTTGCCTGCACGTGCTCATTTCCAATGCATGCATTTTGATTCCTGCGATAGCTAAAAAAATAGGCACTTTGGCACGGAATAACGCATAGTAGCGGGGTTAGTGAGGATTTAGGTGCTGATCGACGCAAAACTCAATTTTACATGAATTCTAAGTATTATCACCGTATTTTCTACTTATCAGCCCCCATAATTCTAAAAAAAAGACTACAATAACTCGTATTTTTACGAGTTATCATTTATCATGTGATATTTTGCTATCAATTGTAAATATTTGTAGCAGTTTTGTTATTTAAAATAAATTTTATTTCTAAATAGTTAAATAGTTGTTTGTTCATATAAATGGCCAATTACAAAATTCACATTTGTGTAAAATAGTCAACTCACTAAAATACCCACGTGTAATAAAATTGAAAAAATAAGATGTAGTTTCCATAATAATTAAAGATATAACCAAATGACAATCAACCAAAATCTAAAATGTAGGTGAATAAAATATGTTAATCTAATTTTTTTTTTTCAAAACGCTATTTGAATTTTAAAATATTAATTTAAATTAATAAACAAATAAATTTGAGATCTGGGGGAAAAAAATACACTTTATTATTATTTTTTTAATTAATTAGAGTTAACACACAAATACTTGAGATTCAAGATGTTCAAAAATTTTATGGGCAAATTGGCCATCGATATATTTTTATTAGTTTTCTTTCTTCTACAACTTGTTGGTTAATGTTATTAACATGTATTTGAATTATTTGCACAATTTTTGTTGTTTGAGTACAATACAATTTAATACTTTTTTTTTTTTTTAAAAAAATTTTTTTAGAATACGATGATAGCAAGCGTAGAAATGGATAGTCAATGGGTGTATTTGTGTATGAAATTTGCGTAGTTGCAAGATTGTTAAAAAATAATAGTGAAATTAGGTCCGTAGTTTGCATATATAGATTTTGCACTAAATGGCAAAATAACAAGTCCATCCTAATTGAAATAGCCGAATGACCAAAATGCTTTCATAGTCAAACCTGATGATTGCATCTTATTGTCGATTTGATCGTTAATGCTATTAATTACTATCTAATTGTTGTCGAATTGTTATTTTATATTGATTGTTATCTTATATTATTTGTTAATGATATTGTTTACTATTTGGTTGATGTTAAATTAGTATTTGATACTTATTGTTATCCAATTACTAATGATACTGATTACTATCTAATTCTTGTCTTACTACAGTATGATACTAATTGTCAAAGATGTCAGTGGTTATTTGATTGTTGATTAATTACTATTTGATACCGATTTCTATTTTATTGTTGCCTGATTACTATTTGACGATGTTATTAATGATGTTGATTGCTGTCTGATTACTCTTTGATATTGATTATTATTTTATACTTACTAGGAATATTATCAACAATTCTTTTTAATCGTGCGTTTCAAGCATTTTCCACAATTAAAATTTGAAAAATCCCCACTACATTGTTTTGACGTATAAATCACTTCGTCTCTGATTGCCAATGATATCAATTGCTATGTGACTACTATCTAATTACTATATGTTACTGATTATTATTTTATTAATATCTAATTGTTATTTGATACTAAGCATTGCTATTTAATTAATATTCCATTGTTATTTGATACTAAGTACTTTGATTGCTATCTGATTATCATGCAATTGCTATTTGGTATTAAGTAATTTGAGATTGTCATTTGATTACTATTCGACACTAAGTAATTTGTAATTTTATATGGTTGCTATTTGTTTTTTATTTGATACTAAGTGGTTTGTGATTTCTTTCCGATTAATAACAATATTCAAATATCGAGTTAGAAAACAAAAACAACAAAAGTTTAAACCAACGCCAACACAATTACAATGCCATTGTCATCAAATTTCTCAATCTCATACCTACTGTCGTCATCAACTAGTTCTTGATTCTTTGAAGCATCAAGATTTGCTTCTTGGATCATATCTTCATATGATACCACTTTATGTAATATGGTATTGATATAATTGCTTTTTGATTCTTTTCTAATTTCTTTATTTGATGTTCGTAACTTAAACGATATATTTGGGTAAATCAATTGTACGACTTATACAATATTATAATTTGATATTAAATATGCAAGCTTATTTGATCCACTTTGATATTGTATATATCAACTTATTGATATTTGTTTTTTCAAAATTGAGCTTATAAACACATTTCTCTATACGTAGAATTTTCTCCCATTTTATAAAACTATATACATCAAAACATTTAAGAAATTCAATCAGATCCATCTGCAATTTTTCTATAACAATCCATTACTTCCAATTGAAATCTACCGTCTACACAATAAACTCCATATAAAAGGGGATTCAAAATCATCAACTGCAACAACCACATACAAGAGAAACTACAGTATTCAAAGTAACAAAAATAACAGAGACATCCAGATGAACAATAACCACAATTTGAAATCAGATGAACCAAAAGAAACCTAAATCAAACTACAAACAGAGAAGGCAATTTTGAAACAAAAAGAAAAATGAAATCGAAACCAGTAGACAAAATCACAATCGAAACCACAAATTCGCATAAGAAATCTCCTAAATCTCTTTAAAATTGAAACCAGTAGATTTTGAAAACAAACCTATTAGAATGAGAGAAGGTGAGCAAACCAACAGACGAATTTCAACAAACAATAAAATGGAACAAAAGCCCTCCACAAATCGACTTAAAAAAACTCCCGTCGAGCAAGTCGAAATCGAAATCTGCAGTTGAGAAATTCCAAATCGAAACCAATTGTAAACGAGCAAAATCGAGAATCAATCAACTATAGGAGAGAAAGAATTATATGCTGAAGATTGGGGATATTTATGAGGGTAGTTTTAGAATAAAGAAAAATAAAATCTCTACATCTTGCAGGAGCGTAATCGGCGCCTGCATGGAAGTCGACCGAGGTCGGTGTCTGCTCTGGTTCACCTTATGGTCTCTACAGTTCGTCCTCATGCTACTTCCTGGCGGGTTGACCTTCTTGGTCTTATCTAGTGTGTACGGATGTTTTTTCCTTTTGTTGTTCTATGTTTTGCCCCTTGTTTGTGGGGTTTTGGGTTCTTTTCTCTGCCTTTCTTCTTGGTGGTTTACATGTTTGCGTTTTTCGTGTTGGTTTTATTTTGGTCTTATCCTGTTTGGCTTTGTTTTGGTTTTCTTGTCCTGTTTTTGTTTGTGCTTTGTTGCTTTGATGTCTTGATCGGACTGTGGGATTCCCCTTGTTGTTGTATAATAATATCACACATTCTAAAAAAAAAAAAAAAAATCTCTAGAAAACACGTGATTTTAGCAATCTGAATATTTATTTATTTATTTTTCCATATTTGCTATATTTAAAAGAGTGATGACATAGATACTAAAGTCTAACTTAAATTAGCTACACGATGCAATTCTCCACAAAACTTTGTAGCTTTGGGCTTCAATTTTTTAATAGAAAAAGTCATTTAAGATCATCTGAAAATGAATGGTCATACAAAGGAGTTACATATGCATCTTACGTACCAAATTACAGAAGAAATGAAGCAAAGAGAACCGTCAAAGATGACGATTAAGTGTATGTTTGAGAATGATTCTAAAGTCGTCAAAATCACTCTTTTGTTGTTTTCAAAATCATTTTAAAATATACTTTGGGACATTTTTTTAGAGGGATTTTGAAATGGTTAAAACTACTTTTGTCATTTTTAAAACTACACTAAAACATGTATTTAATTATTCAAAATCAATTTTGATGATATGAGCCAAAGTAAGTGTAGCTTAATTGGTATCCGAGTCCAAGTGCGTTAGTAATCACGAAGTTTGTGGTTTGAATCCTCCAACCACAGTTGTTGTACTCGTTTTTTGTTTATGATACGAAAATTGCAATTAAAAATGTTAAATATTAAATTAATTTTTAGTGACTAAAGACGTGTTTTGGAGTGATTTTGAGCATAACATAAATGATTTTAACGATCTCAAAATAACTATCGAACATACACTTAAATCAATTTTGATGATATGAAAATTGTATTTAAAGTACAAAATTAAATATTAAATTTATTTTGTGTAATTAAAGACATGTTCATAGTGATTTTTAAAGTGATAAAAATGATTTCAACAATTTGAAAAGGTTTAAATACTATTTTGGTCATTGTACCTTTGGTTTTTGTTCATTTTGGTCCCTATATTTTCAATATGTTCATTTTAGCGTAATTTTAGTTCATTTTGATCAATGTACTTTAAGATTCTTTCATTTTTTTTTAAAAGTGATCATTTTGGTCATTTCATTTTCATTTATATTTCGTTTTAAGGGAATAAGATAATAATTTTTTTAAAGTTCAAGGACCAAAATGAATTAAAGGTGAAAGAATAAAAACTAAAACGAACATTTTAAAAGTATACAAATCAAAATGAACCAAAATTTAAAATATAAAGATCAAAATGAATATTTTAAAAATACAAAGACGAAAATGAACCAAATTAAAAAATAGAAATATAAAGTAAAATCAGTTTCCACTAAGAGAAGACCAAAACAAACGCCATCTCTAAGCTGAAACACTCTAATCCATATTTTCATAGTTATGGGCCTATTATTTGGGCTAACTCAACCATCTTTTTCATGGACTGGACCGGTTCGGATTCTTAAGATGGGCCTGAACCAGATTTGGGCCGAAAGCGGTTCATTTCAAACCTGTATCCAAACACCCCGAAAAGCGAACCACATCAAACCCTAACTCGCAATAACGCCATTTATAAATTCCTTCTTTAGGGTTTCTTCCTCCTCTTACGCTATCCAACTTCCAATCTCTCTCATTTTCCCCTGCCGTTTCTTCCCTAACCCTAATCATGGCTGAAAGAGGAGGAGACCGCGGCGGCTTCGGCAGAGGCTTCGGTGGTAGAGGCCGTGGTGGCGACCGTGGCCGTGGACGCCGTCGTGCTGGCCGCCGTGACGAAGAGGAGAAGTGGGTTCCAGTCACCAAGCTTGGCCGTCTCGTCAAGGAAGGTAAGATTCAATCACTTGAACAGATTTACCTCCACTCTCTTCCAATCAAGGAGCATCAGATCGTTGATACTCTCGTCGGCCCCAGCCTCAAGGATGAGGTCATGAAGATCATGCCTGTGCAGAAACAGACTCGGGCCGGGCAGAGGACTAGGTTTAAGGCCTTCGTTGTTGTTGGTGACGGCAATGGCCATGTCGGATTGGGAGTTAAGTGCAGCAAAGAGGTGGCTACGGCAATACGTGGTTCGATTATATTGGCTAAGTTGTCGGTGATCCCTGTTAGGAGGGGTTATTGGGGTAACAAGATCGGAAAGCCTCATACTGTTCCTTGCAAGGTCACCGGAAAGTGTGGTTCTGTCACCGTCCGTATGGTCCCTGCTCCTCGTGGTGCTGGTATTGTTGCTGCTAGGGTTCCCAAGAAGGTGCTTCAATTCGCTGGTATTGAGGATGTTTTCACTTCCTCCAGGGGATCCACTAAGACGCTTGGAAACTTTGTGAAGGTATATTGTAGTATGATGAAATATCTATATCATCTGTTCTGTTTTATATATCACTGGAATTTTAGGTGTCTATTATCATTATAATATGTTGTGTTTTGTCATTTGGGGACATTCTGAAATTCGGATTTATACTTGGGCGAACCTTGTGAAATCTTGGATGATTATGGATATATGTTACTGATCTGAGTTGTTCGTTTCTTGGATTTCTCTGATTGTGTGTTGTGTTGTGTGTATTCTTTTGTGGAATTCACTTGTGTTTTGTATTTTTAGCTTGCTACATTATTTTTTCTTGTTGAATGTCGTGGATAGTTTAATCTGGAATAATTATGTCTAAATCAGTGTACTGGGTTGGGTTTTGTAAGATATTCGGTTTGAGTGCAATGTTTAAATACAAAACAGTTTTGGAGTAGTTAAGTTATTGTTTGGAGTACATAAATGAGAGAATTTCAAGTATTTCTTATGATTGATCACATGGAATGAATTGCTAGTGAAATTGTATGCAAATAGTTGGTACATGAACAGCTATTGATACAAGGTTTCTTTTCCGGAAATGAAATTTAGTCAGTTGAACAGATGGTTTGTGTGCATTATATTTCTTAATGTTGAACTTGAACTTGAACTGGAGTGCTCAATTTGTGTCTGTATGTAAGTCAGTCAGATATAATTTTGTCCGTCGTTACTAATGTTTTGATTTTTTGCAGGCCACCTTTGATTGTCTATTGAAAACATATGGTTTCCTGACACCCGAGTTCTGGAGGGAGACCCGCTTCACCAAATCTCCATTCCAAGAGCACACCGATCTGTTGGCTAAACCGACCGTAAAAGCATTGTTGTTGGAGGATCCTGAGAGGGTTAATGTTTAAGCCTGCGTATGGTATGTTTTGAATGGAAAAGAGAAGAATGTTTTTGTTAGGACAACTCTATAGTATATGCTTTTAAGTTCAAGGATAGTGTGTTATTTATTTCTTATGGGTACTTGACTCTGTTTTTTGTTTCTGGATTCAATGGCATAAAGCTTGATTTTGAAAGAACTAATTTTTCTTGAGAAGACAAAATTTCCCATCTTAAAGGCTAGATGACTTTTTTAGGAGTGCACAAAACTAAGCTAAGAAAGAATTTATGGTTAATAAGATGGAATAGTTGTAACATCTTATCCATGTGTATTTGGTTTCGACAATTATGTTCTTAAAACATTTGATGTGATGTGGGTTAGATCCTCATTAACAATTGATTCATTTCCTTGGGTTTTCTTTTGTTCATAACGATTATTGATTACATCATTTTGTATTTGTTTCTTTGAAGTTAATTTTCTATTGAAATGCAGTAGTTCCATATGTGTAGCTAAACAAATGGATAATCGTACTAGTTATTTATGTAATTTTGATTTAATGTTAATAGTGGATGTTTTGTCGAATGCAACAGTTTAGAAGGGTCTTTTTAGTCAATACGCATATATTCTACGAGATTAAGATATAATCTCAAAAGTTATTGGTGTTCATCTATTGATTAGGACTATTTTTACTTGATTCTATTAAAAACTGATTGAAAATTCAGTCATTGGACTGTTCAATATGTTAAATGTTTTTTTTAAAATTTTTTTTTGTGGAACTTTTGCTTTAGGCTTAAAATGCACAACTCATCCATTTTACATTTGAACTTGTAATACCAAATCGTGTTTAAGGTTTCACTTCAGCAAAGCATGGTCTAGTATGGTCTAGTAGGTCTACAAGCCATATATGGGTAAAGTTATATACGTACCATAGCGTTCAATTGAATGCATGAGGTCCTACAATGATTTTAATAGTAGCAAAATCTATATATGCAAATTATGGACTTAATTTCACTATTATTTTAATAGTATTAAGTAGTATTGTACTCGAACAACAAAAATTGTGCAAATAATTCAAATACACGTTAATAACATTATCCAACAAGTAGTAGAAGAAAGAAAACTAATAAAAATATATTGATGGACAATTTGTCCATAAAATTTCTAAACACTTTGAATCTCAAGTATTTGTGTGTTTAACTCTAATTAAAAAAATTAATAATAAAGTGTATTTTTTCCCCCAAATCTCAAATTGTTTATTAATTTAAATTAATATGTTTTAAAATTCAAATAGCGTTTTGAAAAAAAAAATTAGATTAACGTATTTTATTCACCTACATTTTAGATTTTGGTTGATTGTCATTTGGTTATATCTTTAATTATTATAGAAACTACATCTTGTTTTTTCAATTTTATTACACGTGGGTATTTTAGTGAGTTAACTATTTTACACAAATGTGAATTTTGTAATTGGCCATTCATATGAACAAACAACTATTTAACTATTTAAAAATAAAATTTATTTTAAATTACAAAACTGCTACAAATATTTAATATCACATGATAGATTATAACTCGTAAAAATACGAGTTATTGTGTAACCTTTTATTTAGAATTATGAGGACTGATAAGTAGAAAATACGGTATTTAGAATTCATGTAAAATTGAGTTTTGCGTCGATTAACACTTAAATCCTCACTAACCCCACTACTATGCGTTATTCCGTGCCAAAGTGCTTATTTTTGTAGCTATGGCAGGAATCAAAACGCATGCATTGGAAATGAGCACACGCAGGCAAACACATGCACCGAAACCAAGTTACCGCAAAGATGAACGCCGTCGATCGCATGCGTCCAACGCATGGAAGTTGCGTTCGACGCATCAGAGTTGCAGTGATCAAGCAATTGCGATGGTCAATTGGAGATTGCGGCCACAGAATGATAGCCATAATAGAAGGATGATCGCAAGATGGGTAGGACGCGTTGATACTTCTGTTAAATTAAGCTCGAGCGCATACCTTGAGAGTGTTAATAAGATAAGGCGATGTGACAATGCCTATACCGCGACAAAAGTAGCAGTGAGCCATACCTTCACCATTACAACTGTCGGCGTCCAGCTCTATAAATAGCTCTTGAGACATTCATTTTGAGACATCCGAGTTTCTGCCTTATGGCAGTTGCTTGTGATCACAGATGAGAGCATGAGCGAGATTTCCAGTGAGGATTCTTCACCTCCATAATCCATTCCGATTGACAACTGGAGATTTCGCCAGAGTTAGAGCGCGAGAGAGACTTCTCCATCATTCATCCATGGCACCACCAGTAACCTTGACGCGCTACAAAGGAAAAGCAAGAGATTGTTTTCGTCTGAACCTTCCATTTTTCTTCCTTACCACAGTATTGTATTGCATTATGATTTAAGACGTTAATTTATCGTATAATCAATGCATATCTTCATTCCTTCATACCATTTTCTTCATCTTCTTTATCTTTATCATCATTCACTTCAATCGTTTGGTTATTAAAGGCAATCGCATACTCAATCGTGTAGCCTAGAGATAGGAAGCATGTAACAACCCATCGAGAGGTGTAAGTTGTGCGAGTATAGTGAGTTAATCTTCTTTGCTTAAATGTGAGGTTGTAGCAACACTTGTTTATAAGCTGTTGCAAGGCTTGCCTATGAGCTACTTAGCCACAATTAGAAGCCTGAAAGGGTGAATAGTGAACGCACTAAAGCAAAGTATGCATTGTTCCTAGAGATAGGCACAAACTCAAGCTCAACGCTCCCATGCATTATAGAGATATAAGCATGCGGCTGAACATCGAGAGGTGCGATGCGTTAGTGTGGAGAGCTGGGATTTCTCGAGCGATTAATATCATGAACATTAGCACGCATTAAAAGCTGTTGCATCTCTACCTATTCTCATTGTATATCTTCCATCGCTCAATCTATTTAGTCAGGAGTAGGAGTGGCATGTAAATCCATTCAACTTCTTTTTATTTTTATTCATCGTCTCAAACGCATTACTTCACTAAGCATTATTGAGTGACAAGTCCCTGTGTTCGACCTCGGATTACCCGAGAAACTTGCGCTCGAGTTATACTTGGCGCGAGTGTAAGAAAACTTATGATAGGAACGCGTGGTCATTGCATACTAGATTAGTGCATTTTCACTGCGACGCATGACCTTCGACGCATGAGTGTAAACACATAAGTTTAAGCCATGTCTAACGCATGGATGCGTTCAAACCCCACAGTCCAACGCAACAAAGCACATCATTCCAATCATTCCGAATCTCATATTCCAACCAACAATAGAACTCGACAAACAAAGATGGACTACTATCTATGTCTATCATGTGATAGATATAGATAGTAATTGTAGGATAAATGAGCATTCAGCGGAAGTTGATTTGATCAATTTTCACTCTAAGATGCTCAATTTAGAGGATTAAACATGCAATTAAAAAGGAAAACCAAAGTTTCAAGAACACTTACCCTTGAAGCTCCAAATTCTCCTTCATTCTTGATGAATTTCAGCACCACTTGGTTGTAGACCACCACAAGAGTCTTCTCTACTATTCTCTAGGCTTAGATTGGATGGTGGGATCCAAATTTGTGGTGAATTTGAGAAGGAATGAAGGTTGGGAAGAAGATGAACAATCAATTGAATTTTGCAAGATTAACCTTCAATTTCACAAAATTCTTAACCATTTTTATGCCAAAATCATCTCTATTTATTAAAGAATAATATACAATCCAATTGCATCAAAATTTGACAACACAAAATGGTTAATTATTTAGTTAATTGGGAAGAAGACAACTAAGCTCCTAGCTTAGTTAGTGGGAAAATCCAATCTTCAAAAATCAATTTTCAATGAATTTCCAAAAATTGAATTAAAATTGATTTTTAATTTTCAAAAAATAATTAATTAAATAATTAAATAAATACAAATAATTTAATAATTAATAATTAATCAAATATAATATTATTTTAATATAAAATAATATTATTTTTCCCACTTGTCTCGATTTTTCTAAAAAAAAAAAGATATGAATCCCTATTCATATAATTAATATTTAAATCATATTTAAATATTATAATTAACTCTATTTGTCTGTTTAATTCGTAATTAAACGTCGATATATCGTATATATCTAATTTTCATTCCTTAAGCCTCGATTTGAACGGTTCAAACTCATTCACCACACTATCCAAGATTTTAGTTCATTTATGAGCTAGTAAAGAGACCTAATGGACCTATAAATCATGAGCTCCAACGATCCGAGATGAATCGGCCAAACTCTTTAACCTAGTTAACCAACATTCGTTAACTAATGGGACACTCCACTAAAGCCCGTAGTTGCATTCTCCTCAGTGTAGATATATTTGTGTCCATTTGATATAACCATCATCGATAAGTCAATCCTTCACAGGTCGTTCATAACTTCAGCTACGTCAATTACCGATTTACCTCTAAGTTACATCTTTTCTCCTTAAGTACCACTGTCCATCTAATGAACAATTGATTTAGGATCTAATCATTAAATCCATTCCCTCTCGGGCCAGTGAGAGGATGGGGCCCCTTGTTCAAGACCCAGGAACAACACTTAAGAGAACAACCTTTCTACTATCCCTAAGTTGGGTAGGAGTGAATTCCGTCTTGCAAATTCTATGTCCCCAGCTATCTACCCGGTCTTATCCCTGAAATGGGAGGAATATTGAGCAACACTATTGAGCTTATTCTCACCTATGCAGATCAAGGGATAATTCTGAATAAAGAGGAGTTCATAGATAGCTCAAGATTCAGATCAAGTTATCTAGGTTATCATTAAGTGAAATTAATCAGTGTTAATCGTAAACGGTGTTAATACGTAACAGTGATTATTTCAGGATCAGTCTTACACAATCTTATTATGTAGAATACGCCCGCTCACATGTCTCTACATGAACAAATCAGGATCACTTCATTTATGACATCTTACAACATTTGTAATAATCATGAAGCGGGCCGTATTCAATAGTGCCTCTAGGAAGAGATACCCAACCTAATCCATGTACTATAGACTATTTAGGCTACTTACTCGAACTTGATCATGTTTATGTCTCCACATAAAGTCCAAGTACTCATAATAATAGCCAAGGGTTCGTCATTTAATTGGATTTAGAGTTAATAAACAATTGATTCACTTTAATAACTTCATATGTACTAAAATTCACTTATTTACAAAAACTATGAGTAGGACATACAACCCAACAGTAATGTCTATCGCGATTTATCATAGATAGACTGTGATATTTTATTACTATTTTTAAATATTTTAATTCATTTTCTTAGATTTAAAAATAGTTTTTTTTTTTAAAATTACTAGTGAGTTTGCATCCCAAACATTTGATAATTGATTGGGATTAGTGCTGAATATTCTATAGCTTATATTCAAATAACAAAGTTTCTAAATCTGTATGAGATCATATTTTTTTA
The DNA here is from genome assembly GCF_027475165.1 of Benincasa hispida. Classification (NCBI taxonomy): domain Eukaryota; kingdom Viridiplantae; phylum Streptophyta; class Magnoliopsida; order Cucurbitales; family Cucurbitaceae; genus Benincasa; species Benincasa hispida. Next base: position 57,933,742 of record NC_143480.1, on the reverse strand, counting down.
TATGCTCTAAGTCAATGGCTTATAAGCTTATGGCTAGAAGCCAAATATATTTCATGTGTAATAAATGTTTAAATGTTCCACAAAAACAATTAAGATCATGGAACAATTAAAATTAGTCCTCAAAAGATATTGTGAATCGATATTGAAATTGATTTCACATCAATTAATAAATACTTTGAACCCTTGATGGGTGATGTGTTTACTACGTAATTTGTTATTTGTATTGATGAGACAAAATTTCCAACATTGGGGGATGGATTAAAAAGAAGTTGGAAAACTAAATTGAATGAAATATAAGTATTGTCTTATTTTGATCATCATACAGATGAATTTAAATTGGAAGTTCAAAAGATAATTCATTTGCAAAATGTAGCAAATCAAATGCTAGATGCATTTATAGAACATTTACTGTTGCAAGAAAGTGACCAAGTTATAAAAAATGGTTGCAAATACACCATCTAAAATTGGTATCCCAATGCAACAAGTTGTCAATACTAATGAGCCTGCAACATGCCTGAAGCATGATAGATACATGGGTTCCAAAGATAAAGATCCTCGAAAAAAAAAGTAGTCAATAATCAAAATGACTCCGTTAAGAATATGAATATTCTAGAAGAAATTCTAAATATGAGTACTCCTAAGAATCTAGAAGTAAAAAAGGATATAAAGAGATCTTAATAAATTATATGTTATGACAAGAAAAGGATGGAACCATACTTAATAATGTTGCCTACGATATTATTTATGAAAATAAGTATTATATACTTAGATATATTGAAAAAATGTTGTGACATAAAAATGATTGACTTATGTGGAAAGAAACAATCTAATTGAAATAAACTTATTTTTCAAATTGTGAGAACTAGTAGTTCAAATATTAGGGGATGTCAAAATGTGGGATATGAGTAAATATTTATAAGAAAAACAAATAGAATAAGGTCACATTTTATAACGTGAGACAAATTCCACAATAATTCTTGCAAAGAAATAATATTGATTATAATGAGACAAATTCTCCTATGATGGATACAATACCATGAGGTATCTAATTTATATAGTTGTGTATGAAAAGCTTAAAATACATCTTATGGATGTAGTCATTATACATTTATATGAATCTCTTTAAGAATTATATCCCTGAAGGTTAAGGTACCAAATTCATATAATTCAAATGTTAAAGAATATATATATATATATATATATTCCTAATGAATGTGATATAATCATTTTATTAAATATTTGTTGATATGAGAGTATAAAAATAACTCCTATTTGTCCCTATGCTTTTATAAAGAAACCACAACCTGAGATTCACTATATATTATTCATGTATTGATTGATAATTCGAGCATAAACTCCTGAAGAGATTTCAAAGGGCAAATAGAATTTTTTAAGAAATAAACTAAGATGATAAGTTTTGCCTTAGTTTGCAAATAAACCATAAAGCAGGTAGAATTGCATCAATTTATGTATATAAAATCTTATATGAACTAGTTCCACCATTAAATATTCCTATGATCGTTTACTCACTTGGTGTAAAAATTTAGATAATTTAATATCATAAAAATAATATAAAGAACTTTAGGTCCCGAAGAACCATAATTTTTTAAAAATAAATGCACTTTATATCTATACTAGTTTATACGCTACCTGTAGCATAAATATAATATTCCTCCAAAGAAAGATATTGGAGTAAAGTTAAGCATATATTATGTTTTTATTTAATTTACATGAAATTATTTTATTCTCATAAATCTAATTGTGCTCTAGTTGATTGTGAAGATGTAGTCTACATATCTAACCAATAAGAACTAGATTTTAAACAAGTTATTTAGTACATAAAGAAGAATTTTTATATCATGGTAGCTTATGAAGTAGATCATAACAACTTTAAATCATCTTAAAATCTTGATGATGTACGAGGTTAATCAATAGTGTTCTTATATGAAGATGATAAAGCATAAAGTACTAACATCACTATTCAACGAATTTCTTTAAAAGATGACAAGAGACTTATTGAGGAAGGTGTTACATGCAACAACATTTGAGAAGTTAACAAACAACATTTATATGTGACAACCAAGAGTATCAAGTTATGTTTTCATGAGGAGTAAATGTGCTACTCTTTTTCCCTTTACTATGGTTTTGTCCCACTGGGTTTTTCTCACAAGGTTTTAATGAGGCAGTTATTAAAGAATATGAATGATATACTTTTTTCCTTCACTAGGTTTTATCCCATTGGATTTTTCTTAGTAATGTTTTAACAAGGCATATTCTATATACTATAGGCATCTACGAGGGAGTGTTATAATTATTTCAATTATATATAGATGTACATAGATTATATATCCCCATACATTATTTCCAAATATCTTACCCATTATCTTCTCCATGTATTTATCTTTTTTATATCTTGTAAACTCCATAAATAGTGGTCTCTTGGACCTTTGAGATATACAATTGAATAGAGAATACATTTACTCTCTAATTTCTCTTCTCCTTACTTTGTTCTTTATTCTATTATTTTATAATAATAATGATATTATAGCTCATTTTATTAAAGGAAATTTAAGCAACCGTACATCCCAAAGCAAATTGGGGTGTTTGGGCCAAAGAATTGGAGATTAGGGAATTGGAAAGTATGGAGTTGTGAACTGTCCTTGTTTAATCCTAGGAGTTTGTGGGTCCCACTACTAAAAAAAAACTTTATACCTTATTAATTCATGTAGGCTTCAAGAGTTCAACTCTCTAGGTTTCATAATTCTATGGAGTTCACAACTCCACCCGTTGCCTGAAACGCCTCCTATAAATCCATTGAGGAGGCCCCATTAGATCTTTTTTTGGGATAAAATTTGTAGCTTTTGGTGGAATTTTTTAATGGTAAAATTTGTACATTAATGGGGGGCTCACACAAGTATTTATTTATTTATTTTTTTTTTTGTAAAATTTGATTTTAATAATTTATTCTATTTTTTTTTTTAGAAAAGTAGTGGGTAAATTAGTAAAATTTGAATAGAGAGTAAAACTTGCAACATTTATCTAATTATATGGTCAGCGCAATTTTATGTGAATAAATGGTCCGACTTGATTTTTGCCTTTTTCTTCATCAAATTGGGGTTTGACTTCGATTTTGTACAGTCACCCAACTGAACCGACTCACACGCATCCCTAGTGAGGCAATCAGTTAGAGATGGTGTATAGACACCCTAAACTAACAATATTAGGATCACTTAGGTCTATACTATTGGGGAGTTTGTTACATAGCATGATTGGCTAATTTTATTACATGCAAAATTTAAACAAGATTGTTCCCTTATTTTTTGATATGTGTATTGCATATTTGTTGGTGTGTTGTCCTATCCTCAATGACATATTGTGCAACATGTCCTATATGATGTCAAGGACATTGTTGATAGAGTTATGGACATGATAGCAGAAGCAATTCGGATCAAAACTACTTTAATTACACTAATTTCATGTTGGGTTTTATTTCCTAAAACTCGTTGTTTGTAAACAATAAAACTTGTTCTGAAAATTCAATAAGTTGTTATTAAATATATGTATTGCTTATTAGAAATCCAATAAACCTAAAAGACCCATGACTATTACATGAGTATTTGAACTTTATGTGGAGACATAAAAGTGGATCAGGTTCGAGTAAGTAGTCAAAATGAACTATAGTATATGAATAAGGTTAGGTGCCTTATTCTAGTAACACTATTGGATGCGGCCTACTTTGTAGTTGTTACAAAGAGTTGTAAAGTGCTACAAACGAAGTGATCCTAATTCTTACATGTTATGACATGAGGAGTGGGGACGTCCTCTAAAAATGGGTTTGTATAAGATCAGACTACGAAGTCAGTCACTTTTACTTTATAACATTGTTTATTGTTTAAGACTGACTATTTCAAAGTGATGACCTAGGTAACTTGACCTTAATCCTGAGCTAACTATGAACTCTTATTTATTTGGGATTATTCTCATATATGCATAGTTGAGGGTTGGCTTAACAAGCCAACTCAATAAACTCCCTTTTTTAGGGGTAAGATTGGGTAGATAGCTGGGGACATAGGGTGCAAGAAGGAATTCACTCCTACCCACTTTTAGGGATAGTAGAAAGGTTGTTCCCTTAACTGTTGGCTTAACAAGCTAGCTCAATAAACTCCCATTTCAGGGGTAAGATTGGGTAGATAGCTGGGGACATAGAGTGTAAGAAGGAATTCACTCCTACCCGCTTTTAGGCATAGTAGAGAGGTTGTTTCCTTAACTGCTGACTCCGGGTCTTGAACAAGGAGTCCCACTCTCTCATTGGCCCGAGAGGGATTCGGTTTATTGATTGAATCACAAATCAATTGTTCATTAGAGGATCGGTAGGACTTAAGGAACAAGAGGTAATCTTGAGGGTAAAACAGACATTTGACCCAACCATTATTACGAACAACCTGTGAAGGGTTAACTTACTAATCATGGTTATATCGAGTGGACATTATATATCTACAGTGAGGGGAGTTCAACTGTGGGCTTGACTAGCTCGTAAATAAATTAGCTTTAGAGTAGCGTGATAAATTAATTTGAAATGTTCAAATTAGAATTAAAGGACTTAGTAATTATATGAGATATAATTACACGTTTGATTTTAAGAATTAAACGAAATAGGAGAATTAATATTTAAATATGATTTAAATATATGAAGGTGAATTTGTGTAAAATTAATTTAATATTTGATATTAAATTAATTAGAATTATTTAAATTGTTTAAATAATTATTAAGAAAAATAATTTATGAAATTAATTTTGCAAAATTAATATTTTTTTTTTCAATTTTTGAAATCATTTTGGTAAAAATTGAAAAAGTTAGAAAAACACAAATGGAATTTTGGTTTTTTCCATTACATCTTCAACTTGCTCACACAAAACCCACCAACTTTGGCTTCAATAACTCCAAGCATGAGTTGCGTCTTATGCAACCATCTTCTTTGCATGATAGTCTGCAGTATATTGAGAAGATTTGAGTGGAATTGAGGCATGTAATCTATAGAATATTTGCTGAAAAATTCGTGTTGAAGAAGGTGTTCTTCAAGTGGGTTGTTGTAGTGAGCTATTCTCCGAATTCCCTTCATTCAAGCTTATTTTGAGTCCCACAACTCAATCTAAAGCTCCCAAGAGGATGGTGGAGAAGATCTTGAGGTGGTCGGAGAAGTTTGCAATTGAGAATCAAGATTTGAAAAGTAACTACAAAGGTATGACTTGAAACCCTCTTGTTTTAGCATTTTCACCACCTCCATCTCCATCTCATTTTCACCGTGCCTACTTAGACTTGTTGTTATAACTAAGGAATCAACATATACCATCTAACGCTTGATCCATTCATCCATGTATCCTCTTCTCCTTTATCTGAACTCCTATTTCCTCTTGCAAGTATGTTTAGTTAGTTTAATGTACATAACCAACACGTACATTAATTAGTAAACCATTTAAACAGATCAGTAGACCGTCTTGCGTTAGTCTACACTAGACTCCCTGCATTCGACTTGTCACACCCCACACCAAATTATCCTCCTAACCTGGACGGAATGGTGACTGCAGCAGTTACCAACCTTTTTGCTGGCACTTATTGCCTATCTTACCTGTTAAAGATTGCTTAAAACCCTAATACCTTCATATTAACTCAGAACTTAACACATTTACAGTACAAGGTTTCGCAGCATTACTCACATATGAATATTACAACTTAGTGAGCCCCATCTAGAATACTAGTCACTAGTCAGATACATGTGTACTAGCTAATACCGATCTTCAATTATGCTAACCTGTTTCTTTGAGTGGCAGAGCAGCAGTAGAAAAGTCTTCTGAGAATCGACCGCTACCTGGAAAAGAAAAACATTCAAAACGTGAGCTAGAAGCCCAGTGAGTGACTTATTAAAAATATAAATCTCATGCTTAAAATCTTAAGCTTGCAAACATGATACTAAAACTAAAGTTATACCAAGAAAACGTGTACATAAAAACCTTTAAAACCATTGTATCTGGAACCTGAATCTTAGTTGAGAATGAACATTCACTACTCTAATTCCCAACGTTTGGCCAATGCCAGATGGGACCTCTACCTCAACCTGTTCACATTAAACTATGGCTAGAAGAGATCCCTACATCGATCTCTTTAAATATTCCGATGGCATCTCAAGCAACATCCTTAAGACATAAATGTTGATAACAACTCTTATATATCAATAATCATTATTACATCTTAGTTGAGAACGAGCATACACCGCTTTAGCTTTCAACGTCTATTATCGGCCAAGAGACCCATACTTCAGCCTCTCATTCATACTTGCCTATATACATATGGAGTTTGCTATGTACCTTCAACACCTTAGGTACATTTATTCAGATAACTTCCCTACCAGTATCCCTACTCATTATGTTTAGAAATACCAACGCATGTAACTTGGCAACCTTAGGTATTTAAAACTTAGTACGTCAAGCTTCATTCAACCTTAGCTTTAAACGCACGCTTCATATTTTATGAAATAAGTTGGCTTAAAACATATTGAACTAACTTGTAAAACCACTAATCATTTGTTAGACATGGAAAACATACTTGGAAAACTCATACATTAGTAACCATCAAGCATTGATAACATTCAGAAGCATTAGAAATTTCAAACTATCCTTCTAGCCTAGAAGAATATATGACCGCCTTTATCCTTAGTTGAGAGTGAACTAATAGTTCTAACCCTTAACGTCAACCTTAGTCGGGGAGGACTCTTTTTCTCGATCCCTCGACGTCGTATTACCTACGTGCACGTGGTTATAACTGAGTACCGTACCTGACTAGGATACCTTCTCATTGTCCTTCAGTGTCCTTAGGTACTTTTGCTCAGATACTTTCTCAAACGTCCTTTAGTATCAAACTACTAAGATACCTTCTCATATGTTCTTCGGTATCAATTTGGGCGGATACCTTCTCAAAAGTCCTTTGATATTAAATTGGCCAGGTACCTTCTCAAGTGTCCTTGGGTACCAAATTGGTTAGATACCTTCTCAACGTACTTCGGTATCAAATTGGCTAGATACTTTCTCAAAAGTCCTTCAGTATCAAATTGACTAGGTACCTTCTCAAGTGTCCTTCGGTACCAAATTGGTTAGATACCTTCTCAACATCCTTCGGTATCAAATTGGTCAGATACCTTCTCAAAAGTCATTCAGTATCAAATTGGCCAGGTACCTTCTCAAATGTCCTTCGGTACCAAATTGGTTAGATACCTTCTCAATATCCTTCGGTACCAAATTGGTTAGATACCTTCTCAATATCCTTCGGTACCAAATTGGTTAGATACCTTCTCAATATCCTTCGGTATCAAATTGGCGGATACCTTCTCAAAAATTCTTCAGTATCTGTCATATAACTAGTCATAAACATTTAGTTGAACACTAAGGCTTAGTGCTCAAATCATCATACTAGTTCATCCATCATACTAATTCATCATAAAAATGGAGTTACTCAAACATGCTGAAAGTATTTGGACAAAGTAACGTATTTAAATCATATCAATTCCATGAAAAACATGCTTTACTTATCATGAGAAATAGTTTCACGAATACGTTGCTTGGCACTTCATTTAAACACTTAGTATGAGAAATACCTTCAAGAAATCACAATTTCTAAATCATTAAAACAGTAAGTCATCACATAGTCACTCACAACACGTTGGCCTCTTAACGGGTTATACGCCTTCCTTTTCCTGAAAGAACATAATTTCCAGTTAAACTACTTATTTACTAATGGAACTTTTATCAACAAAATCAGCATGACTAGCGAGAAAATCATCATGAGCGAGATCACCCACATGAGCGAGATCATCCCTATGAGTGAGATTTACCATTTCTAACGAGATTTCCATTTTCTAGCGAGATCCACCTCTCGCTCCCGCTTCTTCTTGCTCTCTCGTTCTCGCTATTGAGCTGCCTGCTTAATCTTCCTAAGCAGCCGTCTGCTTATGCCCAGATCCTCTGTTACAACTTCAAAAATTCATAACCCAAAATACAACCCTCTTTTGAAGAAACTTCCTTCTACAAACATGTTTAGAATTGAGTTAGTTTCTTACCTTAAAATTTTAGCCACAAGTTTCTTATAGTTTGGCCTAGAGCTCCCAATATTCACCTTGGGCCTTGATTAACTTGAGATTCTAACTCTTCTGTAATTCATCACTTTCTGTTCTTCTCCTCCTGCCATCTTTCTCCGGCAAGACAACTTGGAAAACTATATTCTCCCAACTTTCAAATGGCACAATTTCTCTAAATTTTCTCATGTAAATTGCCGAAACCAAACTTTCGAAATTCTTCTTCCTTTTAACCTTCCCGCTGCTTCCCGAATTCAAGGAGTAACAACCACGTCAACTCATATTTAATGCCTCCAGCCTAAGCCAATAAGCGAGTTTCTTTATTTTGTGTTTTTCTCTTCCTTTCTCAACAACTTCTTTAAATAACATGGATTTTCACTTATATGATATTTAATATATATTCCTTTAGCCAAACATTCCTGTTTAGGACACTTTGAATTTGGGGTTTACACTTAGCTACACAAGAGCCTATTTCTTCTTGCTTCCAACCTCTAACCCTCCTAAAACATGGCTTCATTTAACTCATTAGGAGACATCTCATTACTTACTCTTTCTTAAAGTAATTAGGGTTCAGGTTTTACATGACCCTAGGCTTACCATGACACTTAAGTTAGATTTATACTTATGTCTAGATTAAGAAAACTTGTATGCAACTAGCAAAATGTGTTTGAACATTGGTTTATCATCTGTCCGACGCATACCATACCATTATCTTCACGCCAAAAAATAGATCGTTTATTTTTTCGCGTAAGTGTGACCCCTCGCTTTTGGTACCAGAGTCCCGCCCTAATGAGCCCGCCGTAGGGAAGAAATAGATTAGGACAAGAGACTAAGTTACCTTATCCTCTTACAGAAGATCAAATAAAGAAATGCGTAAAACTGCCATCCTTTAGGGGGACACTCCTAAGGTGCCTCGAGGCGATGCGTAGTAACTTTATTCAACCTAACGAGGGAGACCGAGGGATATGTTGTCGCACTTCCAGCTCCCACTTACTATGAACACTCTTTCCATCCACTTTGATATTGACCTACACAAACACCATCCGTTAGGGGGACACGTCAAAGATGTCGCGAGGCCGAGGGTAGATCTCACAGTGTGGACTAATTACGAGAAACGTGAAAGGTTTAAGTGAAGCATCTTATCCCTCAAGTACCTCTCACTCAATGTTCTACCTAGGGTTTCATTAACTTAGACAATTCAGCTACTGATTTTAGTCTAAGTCGTCTTTTTAAACTCTGCTCATAAACAACGTTTGCCTATGAAATATGAATAAGTTCAAGTAGCCACGTTTAAACACTTTAATGGAATGTCCTTAACTTGCATGCACGCATCAAATCTATCTAATTCACCTTTCCAGGTAAGTTCCCAGGTAAGGGTATTACGTTTCCGTCAACTTAAATACCCCAACCTAGACAGAACCCGTCTTAGACAAAAGATCCCTTATAGATAGATTTGCTACACTTTAAGTTTTTATTAGCCAATTTAATCCTATTAAACTGATTAAAAGATTAAAGCCTTAGGGTTGCTAATTATATTAGAATTGTGATCTTAGGTCTATGTGATCCAAGTTTTTCATTTAAAAATATGAATTAAACCTAAGTGAGCATATATGTCTTTCTTATTTATTTTAGTTCTAATTTCTCTTTAACTTTTAAAAAGAAACAACTAAAAAACCATTGCGCACAAGAGGTGTTTATAACAATTATAAAGTAACCTATATGTCATGCTGATGCTTGAATTTTATGAAGTGGAAATTACGGATGATATGTGTTGGTGGATTGCATTGTGCACTCAAGTTTCCCCAGAGAAATCCAAGTGTAAATTCCTCTAACTTTCCTAGTAAGTCCAGGGTCGAACACAGGGACTTGTGAAAATAGTTGCGTTGGAGATTTTTATGAAAACTTGCGGTAACCAGATGAATAAATAAGTGTTGGGTTGTTGTTGCGTTAATGAGAATAATAACGAATGCGGCAGAATTTGAAAAGAGTTAGTAAACGGGAAATATAATGAGTATGCAGTGAACGGGTTGAGAAGGGTTTCGACTAACACTCCCTAGGATGCGTTCATGCCTTGCGATCATGCAACATGCATACAATAGTAAACCACCTCTCGGCGTGAATGCCACGACTTCTAAGGCTAGAACGCATGCAATAAATATGCAACAAGTCTTTAGGGTTTACACATAAACCTCTATCTCTATTTATGCGATGACAACATGACATTCAAACAAATATACGACCACATAATATCATTCCTATTCCTAGGATGCATGCGATGCAAGTTGACAAAGAAAACTTATCTCTAAGTCCATATATCTTGTTTATGCAAGCCTAATCTTGCTCTTTCGAGTCCAGATTCTAACCTAGCTCTCTCGAGACATTAGGTTCTTTTTTTAGATTCTCTCTCGAGTAACTCTAAAGTGGTGTTTTGTACAATGTTAAACAAGACAATCGCAAACAATGAACTTCTTAGATCATGTTAGCTTAGTTCCTCTCAACCCATTCAACTAGTTTAGCTACTCATACGTATTAAGAGAGTGAGCAGATGTAGAAATAGAACTTCCATTGAATAGATATAAGATGAATTACAGAATAACAATGAAAGTATAATAAAGAGCCTGGAGCAATTTCTTGCTGCCAGACGTTACATTGTTTCTACTCGTGCTCTAAAGATATTCTCGCTTTCGCGAGAGTCAGCCCGTTCTTTGCTCTTACACCCCAAGGTTCTCTCTGAGCTGTCTTGGACAATCTCCGGCGTCACCACTCTTCTCTTGCTCCACCGTAAAATGGAAAAGAAAACTATGAACAGAGGTATGAACTTGTAGTGGTGATGAGGGAATCGACTGCTTAACCCTTTCTCTAAAGAATGCACTTGGTATTTATAGGGCATCAAAGGTAAAAGGCGGCTTCTCTCTCCTGGTTGTATAGATGGGACAGCTTTAATTCCTGACTGATGCGCCGGATAATTGTCATCGATAAAGCTGGATATACTTTGTGACCGTTATTGGCTGTCAACTTAATTTGGATCCGACTGCCGTCAGCTTTCTGTGCCATCAATCTTAATTGTCCTTTTGTTCGGATGGTCCACCATGTTGCGGTGATTCTTCTTGGGTAAATGTTTGCGAGCACGATCAATGCAAAGTCTTGCGGTGAAGTTGTGCTCAACTACTGTATTCCTATGATCGCATTCTTTACATTGCGTTAACGCCTTACAAAAATATAAAGATCAACTGCTCTAATGCATTGGACACATGCGACCGCAATATTATAGAATTTATGTTTAATGGACGCAATTTAACATATTTCATCAACGCAATCCAACATTGTTTAAGGATTTAGCACTATGATAACGTGCATTTCAGCCCGTTATCACATGCTTCATGCAATGTATAATCATTACTATATATAACTTTTATATAATGCGTAATAACCAAGCAAACATGCTATCATTCACCCTTATACTATAACAATTATAAAATAAAGATGATGCATGTCAATGCTTTTTATGCATGCATAACTCTTATATTATATGATGCATGAGCATTCTCTTACATAATTAAATCATGCTTCTCTAAATTATAACAATTACAATAAAGAGATGATGCATGAACATTGCATAACCTAAGGTGGGATTTACTATATGTGCATACCATATGACATATTATAAACATACATCGCATGTAATAAATAAAGGATTATTGGACCAGGATGAGCCTTTATAAAAATCAAAATGAAATAACTCTATTTATTACCTTTTTTCATCGAGCGAACCGATTCACAGACGAACCAGGTCTTGAACTGCCAGGAGGACTCCATTGTGTAGTAAACGCCGAAGGTAGACAATCGCCCAACGTGCACTAGACGATAGACTTAAAAACTAAATGATCGCGTAGACGACAACGAGGCTGGGAAGCCTGGTCATCTATGCGATCGATCAATGCAATGACAGGTAAACGATTTACCTTGTGTTACTAAGAGATCATTTAGTTAGTTACTAAGTGATGAAATTTGCTGACCTAAAGATCGTCTAGTGCGCACGCGCATTAAACGATATGTGAGCATCCCATCGTCTACACGACCCGATACTCAGCGATCGCGTACCTGATCGTCGACACGATGCGATCAACCTTTGATCGCGTAACCCATCGTCTACATGATGCGATCAATCCTTGATTGTCTTCTTCCTCGAAGAACCGCAACGCTTGCTCGATCTTCACAAATGACTCAAAACTTAAACATACTTTGAATTACAGACTCGATAACGATTATTAATGCCCAAAAACGCAGGGGCCTTAACAAACAACTGAAAATGTAAAAGAATTAAATCAAACTGAGGCAAACATCCATTAATCCGCACATCCACAACAATATAACGATTAAACAGAGTAGAAATGCACCCATCAAGAACGTATATGTAATTCGTTGCAATAATGAAATTGGAATATCAAAACCTGGCTCTAATACCAATTGAAGGATCTCTTAATGAAGAGCATCCACGAGCACATTCGGATCTTTCTAATTTCACCGTGACTGAAATACACCATATACATTCTAACTTACAGTTATGCAAACATACAGTAATTAACGACATGCTTTGAACAATAAATAACAAGGAAAAGAGTTCTCATACCAGTTGAAGACGCTCTTCAAGCTTTGGAACTTAGAATGCAGCGAAAGACCTCTACCCGATCTACTATCACCCAGCAAATGCGTCGGCTGCAGTAGCACGAACAATCACGAACAAATGAACACAGCAGGGATGAGACCACCAAAATGGAGCCCTTGGTATTCTCAGAATGAGAACTCAAAGTGTGGTCTTTGGTGAGTTTGGTAGAGGTTGGAGAAAGTACTAATCGTGTAGACGATAAGCAAGTGGGAGAGAAAAGGAAGCTATCGTATAGCTAAGTGCTTATCGTTTAGAAGAAGCTACACGATCGTGTAGGTTTTACTGAACGATCATTTAGGAAAAAGTAGACAATCATTTAGAAAACATAACACACTATACGATCGTTTAGGAAAGCTATCCGATCATTTAGGAACTAGCGTGCGACCGTTTAGGCGCGAGGTGTGCGATCGTTTAGGTGCTGAGCGATTATCGTATAGGCTCTCGACTTATGCGATCGTTTACGTTTCCACACCAACGCCAAATTTTTTCGAACTTTTCAAAAATGAAACAAAATTTCATTTTATTCTTCGGTTTCAATAACCGACACGGTTTTTCCCACTAATGCACGTCCCAGAGAAATTTTAGGCTAATTATCATATAATTAACCAATTAAATATTTAATAAATATAATCATATTATATTTTTACCCTATAGTTTGACATCACATATCTATTATAGTAATTTCTCTTCTACTTGATATCAATCATATTTATATCTAATTTCCTCCAAAATAATGTATCTTATACATTTAGTCAATTATATCATATATAATCGAACTTCCTCTTGTCAATTTGAACATTTCAAATTAACCCAAACACTGATTATCGACTTTATCCAAGCTACCCAGAGGACCTAATGGACTTGTGACTCAAAGCTCCCATGGTATGTGAATAACTAACTAAACTCTTTAGCCACGAGATCCACCATCCGTTAACTGTCAGGCATTCCACTAAAGACCAACAACTGAACTCTTCTTACCACAAATATATTTCTGTGTCCATCGGATATAACCAATCATGAGTACGATGACCCTTCACAGATGCTCATAAGTATAGTTGGGCCAAATTACCGTTTTGCCCCTGTAGTTACATCTCACTCCTTAAGTTTCATTGATTCCTCTAATGAATAATACAACATAGTCCAACTATGTGTGAACACCTCTTGGGTCAAGAGAAGGTGTGTGGCATTACATCGTTTAAGCCTTGGAATCAGTCCTCAAGGGAGCTATCTATCTACTACCCCTGCCTCGGGGAAGGAGTGAATTCCACCTTGTGTAGCTGAGTTTCCAACTCCCAAATTAGACGAAACCCCAAAATTGTAGGTTTGAATCGGCGACCTAGCCACTCACACCCATACAAATCAAAGGACCACCCTCAATGGCAGGAGTTCCCAACTCACTCAGGATTGAGGTAATGTTACCTTTGGTCATCCTGGTGAAGTGAAGTCTCTATCATGAACGGTGTAATATAACGAGACGTTAACACTTTGTGGTCAGATCTTATACAAATTCTTTATATAGGATGCCTCCGCTCGCATGTCACCAACACAAATAATCAGGATCAGACCATCTGTGACAGGTCACAACACTTGTGACCATTCCACAAAGCAGGCCGCATCCATAGCGTTACCAGGATAAGTTTTCCCTCCTATACCCATATGCTACAGACCATTTTGGTTATCACTCAAGACATGATCCATTTGTATGTCACCACATACATGTTTAAGTTATATACAGATAACCAGTGATTTTATGTTTATTGGTTTGTGGTAAAGCAAATAAAACATGCAACTGAGCAAAAAAATAGATGTGCAGTAAATATCATATATTATACAACACAATCGTTCGTACAAACTGTTTACAAACTACAGGACACGAGACTTTAGGGCATCAACCCCAACATACTGGAGTTTTTGGTCCTCTGGGCACTTCATGTAATGAAAGATTATTTTAATGGAGGACAACAACATCTTAGAGTCCTTCAGCGATCCGTCGAAAGTACGAGGGTTGTATTTTCGAAAATCCCTTAAGTGTTTTGCTTCAAGGGACAAGTCCTGCATATTTTTTTTTATCGGGTTGGTTGCACTTGAATTGTTAGTATTGGCACCTACTGAGTTCGATGAGTTTGAGCTACCTACTCTGCCACTACACTACAGACTAGTACTTGTATTCTCCCCTAATAAAGATGATGTAACAGCTTCCGCAATCCGCTTTACCATTGCATCCTCATCAACCTGAGCATCAGGTGGGGTCGGAGTTATTAGAACATCTTAACTCCCACCAGCTTCATCCTCCTGCGTTCCCAATGTAGAAGGTTCCTAGGCTTGGGGATCTCGAATTTAGGGGTCCTATACTTGTGGGTCCTGAACTTGTGGATCCTGAACCCCTCCTCTATCCTTCCTTTTTAGTCTAAGTTTTGGTGTCATATCCTGACATTCACACATCATCAACTTATATCAAGTTCTCTACCAACAGAAACGTGGCAATTACAACTGTAAATCAAGAAATATTCCATGCATATAATTATAGAGACTTTTTTTTAAAGGACATACCTGGCGATGATGAAGAATCTACTAATGGGTCATAAAGGACACTTTGAACTTACATTGTAAGTCGGTTTACAAAACTCATAACCTTGGGCTTTGATATCAATTATAATGACCTGACTTTTCAAGATTTCTAATTGGGATCATTACTACCATGCATGAAATTTTGAGACCGAAACTATTCAATCATGTAAACCCAAAAATAAAGATTTTCTAAATAAATAAGATTTCATTGGAATACTCTAGAGTTTTTCGAAATAAAGTTTAGTTTGGAATCCCTAATACATTGAAAAATTTAAATAATAAAAAAATAAATTTAAATTTAGAACATTTGAAACTTCTTAAAAACTTAACACTGAGCGGAAGTGTATTCACTATTCTCATACGGCACAATTACAGATCTTCCTCGTCATACGCCTAGTACGGTCCTTGCTATACCTGAAAAAAATGGTTAAGAAAATGTTGAGTATATAAAATGCTTAGTAAGAAAGTCCACTATCGGGGTCACGCTATGCAATCAAATGCTAATTTGAAAATCATTTTTATTGAAAAAGAAGAGAATAACAGAAACACGGATTTACGTGGAAACCCTAGATCAGGGAGAAAAATCACGATAGAAGGATTTTTATTCTTTTAATTTTCTAATACACAGTATTCAACACAGGACATGTATAAATAACCAAACAGAGAGAAACCTTAGACAGTATACACTAAGTAAAAGACTAAAACGCCCTTAGGGCTAAAACACCATTTCAACACTCCCCCTCAAGTTGGGGCATAAATATCAATGAGACCCAACTTGCTAATACAAGTGTCAAACATCTGTCTAGGTAAGCCCTTAATCAGAACATCCGCAATCTGTTGACTGGATAGAACATAGGGAACACAAATACTATCGTTGTCAAGTTTCTCTTTGATAAAATGTCGCCCAATCTCAACATGTTTGGTTCTGTCATGTTGAACAGGATTATTAGCAATATTGATAGCAGCCTTGTTGTCACAGTAGAGTCTCATCGGGTCATGACTCTCTTGATGAAGATCTACTAATACCTTATTCAACCAAATTTCCTCACAGATACCCAAGCTCATAGCTCTGTATACAGCTTCGGCACTACTTCTAGCCACGACAACCTATTTCTTACTCCTCCATGTAACGAGGTTTCCCCATACGAAGGTACAATACCCCGAGGTTGACTTCCTGTCAGTGGCGGAACCGGCCCAGTCTGAGTCAATGTAGGCTTCGATGCATCTTCTATCATTTTTCCTGAACATCAAGCCCTTCCCAGGTGTTGACTTTAGATATCTCAGAATCTGGGTAACAGCTTCCATGTGTCTCTCACACGGGGCTTGCATAAACTAGCTTACCAAACTCACAACATATGAAATATCAGGTCTGGTGTGTGAGAGATATATTAGCTTCCCTACAATACGTTGATATCTCTCCTTGTTCACTAGTACATCGTCTACTGAGTTGACCAGTTATTGTTGACCTCAACTGAAGTATTTTCCGGTTTACACCCAGTCGTTCTAGTCTCTTGTAGAAGGTCTAACGTATATTTTCTCTGATACACTGAGATCCCTTCCTTTGATCTTGCTACTTCCATGCCTAGGAAGTACCTCAAGGAACCAAGATCTTTAATTTCAAACTCCTATGCTATTTTCTGTTTCAGCTTGTCAATTTCTACAGAATCATTCCCTGACAGAATAATATCATCAACACATACGATTAACACTGCTACTTTCCCTGTGCTGATTTCTTAGTGAACAGGGTGTGATCAGAGTGACCTTGAATGTAACCCTGGGTTTTGACAAAGGTAGTGAACCGATCGAACCAGGCTCTAGGGAACTGTTTCAGACCATACAACGGCTTCTTTAGCTTGCACACCTGACTCCCAAACTGCGCTTCAAACCCTGGAGGAGGGGTCATATAAACCTCTTCTTCCAACTCACCATTTAGAAACACATTTTTTTACATCCAACTGATATAAAGGCCAGTCTAGGTTCACAGCAATAGAGGGAAAAACCCGAATAATGTTAAGTTTTGCCACTGGCGAGAAAGTTTCTAAG
>NC_143480.1:55289842-55321456 GCF_027475165.1 Benincasa hispida | reverse complement strand
CGTTTGATTAGGGAGCTGGGAACACGGCTACACATGATGAAATTCACTCATTCCCTAACGTCTGGGTAAGTAGATAAATTTCTCCTTTAAGGGCTGATTCTGGGATTTGAACAATGTGGCGCCACACCCTCTCTTGGCTTGCGAGGGGTTTGGTTATAGTTGGACTATGACTTATTGTTCATTAGAGGGATGAGTGGTACTTAAAGAGTTAGATGTAACTATAGGGGCAAAACGATAATTTTGGCCTAATTGTACTTACGAGCAATTAGTGAAGGGTCGTCGCACTGTTGACTGGTTATATCCAATGGACATAGAAATATATCTGTAGTGCAAAGAGTGCAGCATCGGTCTTTAGTTGAGTGACCGACAATCAATGGATGTTGAATAATTTAATTAAAAGAGTTTAATTAATTATTCAAGTACCATTGGAGCTTTAATCTTCAGATCTATTAGATCCTCTCAGTAGCTCAACAGGGATTAATGAGAATCAATTTTGAATTAATTTGAATTGTTCAAATTAATTGAGGGAATTAATTATATGTGATCTAATTAAATTATTAATATGTGTGATATAATTAATATAATGTATTTGATGCATTATAATATAGAGTTTATTTAAGAGGAAATAAATATTTGAATATGATTCAGATATCAATTATGTGGATGAGATTCATAAAATTAAATTTAGTATAAACGTGATTTATATTAAATATTATGCATGTATGAGAGAAATAAAAACTATAGGTTATATTGTATTTGATACAATATAAAAGCTATAGGTTATGTTTTATATACGATATAACATATGGTTAATATATATATTATATGATAAGTTAGTTACGATATATATATATATATATTATTAATTAAAAAATAAATTTTGAATTTAATTTGAGGGAACTCTCTCCCCTCTTTTTCTCTCGTTGAAAAATCATGTGATGATGGGAGAATCTTTTGGACGTCTTCTTCTTCATAGAGAAGATAGTAGGTGCATTAGGTTTTTCCCTGAGAAATTTCTCTCTAAAAAACTTCTTCAATCCCTCTTCCCAAAATCACAGAGCCTATACCTTCTGTGATTCTCAGCCCCTACAGAGAATTCAGAGTTCTCACTTATGGTGGTGGCCATTTTGGATCGTGACTGTTTGTAATCGAAGATAAGGCTCTCGTGATGAAGTTTTTGGTTTCTTCAAGGGTATGTTATTCCTAACCCTTCTTCTTCCTCTAATTTATTGCATGCTGTAAATTTTTCATTAACACATAATTGTATGTACTGTAATTTATTTTTCTATGAAAATAAAAACTGGAACGATCCCCACTTCACTACGGAACTTCACAGTTTCTTCAATTGGTATTAGGATCTATTGGCGGGTTACATTTTGTATTTTTTCATATGATGAAAGGATGTGAATGGTTTCAATTTTTGGATGTTTCGGGATTGAACACTCTTAGATTTATTGCTTTAATTTTACAAATTAGTTTGTAAGGGCCTTTTGTTTTTGGGCATTAATTACGATAGAGTCTTTAATTCTTTAGTCTTTAGTCGTTTGTGGGTTTTTCGGTGGATTTCTGGAGAAAATGAGGCCAAATTTAGAGAAGGATCGACAAATTTCGCAACTGTACAGTAGTGTTGCAACGCTACGCTGCGAATGGCTAGCGAAAGAATTTTCTAGAGCGTTGCAATGCTAGGTCATAGCGTTGCAACACTCCGAGACGAAATTTTTTTTCCTAGTTCGTGTGCGGTTTGGTTCGAGTTGTAGTTGGTTGGCCTCCGGTTTGCTTGATTCGAGCGGTTCGTGGCCGATTCGGGTGTTGGACGGTCCAGTTCGTGTGGTTCAAGATCCAGTTTGCTTGTTTTGAACTGGTTAAGCTATTATTATGTAATAGTTAGTTTTTTTTAATTAATTAAATTAATATAAGTGTTATATTAATTTAATTAATTTTTTTGGAGTCCAATCTCAATCCAATAATTGTTTCCAATTATGCATTTGGTCTATGATTTAATTTTATTTATATATGTCATAATGTATGTCATATAGTAAAATCCCACAATAGATTATGCATTATTCATGCATCATTTATATTATAAATGTTATAATATATAGTTGCATGATTTATTTTATAGCATGTTCATGCATCATATAATATAAGTATTATAATATATGTTTGCATGCATTAATAACATAGCCATGCATCATTATATTATAAGTGTTGTAATATATAGTTTGAATGTATGAATGAATATATGTTATTAATTATTTCATTACTTTAGTATATAAGTGTTATGTATATTAAATAATGAAATGGAGCATGCTCATACAATTATATACTTTAGCATATAAGTGTTATGTATATTAAATAATGAAATGAAATTACATGAAGCATATCACTACTTTACGTTATTTTATAATTGTTATAATTTACCTAAATATACTTTAATTGTAGGAGTATATCAGCATGCAGCAGAAGCAACAAGGATCAATAAGCATTCTGATTCATTAATTTTGGATATAAATGAAGCATGCTCATACAATAATAAGAGGGTTTCAAGTAATACCTTTGTAGAACCTTTTAAATCACGAATTCAATTGCAAATCTTCTCCAATTCTTGTTGTGAACCACCTTAAGTTCTTTCCTACTATTCTCTTGGAGCTTTAGATTGAGTTGTGGGACTCAAAATAAACTTGAATAAAGGGAATTTGGATAAGAACTCACTGCTGCATCCACTTGAAGAACACTTTCTTCAACTCAAATTTTTCTGTAAAAATTCAACTGATGCATGCCTCAATTCCACTTCTATCTTCTCTATTTATTGCAGCACATTCATGCAAAGAAGCATATTCATGCAAAGAAGAAGGCTGCATGAAGTGCAGCTCATGCTTGGAAGATTAAATCAAGAAATGGTGGGAAAATGAGTGAGCTACTTGTTTGTTAGTGGAGAAATCCCATATTTCAATTTTGTGTTTTTCCAATTTTAATTTTGTTTTATAAATTAATTTCCAAAATCAATTTAGCTTTCAAAACTAAAACTTTATTAATTTTACAAAATTAATTTCATAAATTAATTTTCTAATAAAATTAATAATAAATATATAATTTAATAATTTAATAAATTCTAATTAATTTAATATCAAATATTTTTTGGTAAAAAATTACTAACTCTTTAGTAATTCTGTAAATGTAACCCTATGTTTTTAGACCTCAGAAGTTCGATCCCAATGATGCTCCTGAAGTTGGAAAGTCAAAGTTGAAACCGACTTTAGAAATCCTATCCATTTATAGAGTTTGAGTTGTTCTGAATCCTATGTTAAAACCCTCGGAGAGGATAGCCATTGTTAAACGACTAGCAAGGCCGACTTAAAGAAGACAGGCAGGCGCGACATAGGATCTCACGGTTCAAACCAACAAAGAGACCGTAGGATATGTTGACATATGTCCTTCACCCACTTACTATGAACTAACTCCCCTACTCACTTTGGTCTTGATCTATGACGAACACTTTTCGAATAGAGGTCACTTCCAGGGTGACACGAAATGCTGCACGGATCTCATGGTGGGAATTATATAGGGATGTGAGAATTGAAATCAATATATCATATATTTTATTTTCCAGTGAACAACTTTCCCTCATTCACCATGATTAATTCACACAAACACTTTCTGAATGGAGGTCACTTCTAGGGTGACACGAAGTGCTGCATGAACCTTTCGGTGTGAACATCTTGAGAACGTGAAAATTTTAAAATTAAAAATCACATTTGATGTTCACTTCCCTCGTTCACAAAAATCTCGATTCATATAAACACTTTCCGAATGGAGGTCACTTCCAGGGTGACACGAAGTGCCACATAAATTTCAATCGTGAACTTTTGGGGACATGAGAACAAGAAATAATCATATCATATATGTTTATTAATCTCTCACTGAAGCGTTCTAACAGATCATATACATTATTTGATTTTCACTAAAGTGTTCTAATAGCATATCATATATGTTATTAAACTCTCAGTGAAGTGTTTAATACTTAAACTAGGTATACGTTTCTTTAGGCTTGTTCCGACTAATTAAGCAACCTAAGTCTAGGTGTTTATCCAAGTATAACGTTTATATTTGGATTTAACCTATGATGCTAGGTGATAAACCAATTTTAAAACCTCACATCACTCATATATTGCTCATAAAACCGGTTAACAATGCTCAATTATTCGGCCATAATCCCCAGGTAGGAGGTGTTCCATAGACGGTCAACTTAAATACCTCCAACCTTCGACAGGATTATATACCAGTTGAGTTTGTAACTCGAGTTTTACAAGTTTAACGACCTATTTTAACTATTAAAACGAGTGGTTAACTTATGTGAGCATGCAACTGTTCTTTGTTATGGATTTTAAATGGCTAACCCAATTTTATAAAGATTTACAAAATTTTAGACATGCTAAACATCCACAACATACATCAAAGGCATTCAATATTTAAATAATATTTATATTAAATAAAAGAAATCCTAAACATGCATACTATATATTATAACATTTTATAACATACTTTTAATACATGTAACATGCTTCCTATGGTGGGATTTTAAATCTACATGGCATACTTTATGCACATACAAGATTTATTTAGTTATAACATACATCACATGCATAAATAATTAAACACATACTGGTTTTGGCATAAACAAGCAAACAAAGGCCTAAGAGTTATAAAAACAGTAAGAAACAGCTCCAAACCACTTCCAGACCACTCGAATCGCCCTAAGTTGAACCTAAAAAGCTTGAATTGAACTAGAAATGCCTAGACCGAGCCAGCCAAAAACCATTTGAGGCTGAACCGGACAGGAAATAAAGAAAAACCGATCAAACCGGCTGATCTCACTTGCTGAACCGGTTCAATCTCGTAACTGGCCGTTCGTTGCATGCTTCTCGCTCGTCCGGTTGGTTCAATCTCTCTGCTCTATTGAAATCTCACTCCAACTCGATCTCTCACTGAAAATCGGTTCAAGAATCTCGTTCAAACTCGATCTCTCGCTTGAAATTCCATTAGAATCTCGCTTGAACTCAAAATCTCGCTCGAAAATTCCATCAGAATCTCGCTCGAAATGAAATCTTGTTTGATCACCAAATCTCGTTGGAATGAATATCTCGCTCTCGTTAGAATTATGGACAGAAGCTCATGATCTGGAAATCTGCAGCTTGGCCTTCTTTACTTCTTTCTTCGATTACAACTTAATTTCAACTCTAATGACTCCAAATAAATTACAGATTCTTGAGCACACATATAAGCTTATCAAACAAGAGCCAATTAAAAATTTAATAAAGGAATCAAAGAGAATTTAATGCTAAAACTCAAAAAACCATATCAGTGCACCATTTTCATATATCTCATGTAAAAAACACACACCACACCAAAATTAAACCAAATTGAATGCTTAAATGATGATCTGATATTGGGAGTATATCAGCATGCAGTGGAAGCAACAAGGATCAATGAGCATTCTAATTCATTAATTTTGGCTATAAATGAAACATGCTCATATAATAATAAGAGGGTTTCAAGTAATACCTTTGTAGAACCTTTTGAATCACAAATTCAGCTGCAAATCTTCTCGAGATCTCGTTGTGAACCACCACAAGATCTTCCTTATTCTCTTGGAGCTTTAGATTGAGTTGTGGGACTCAAAATAAGCTTAAATGAAGAAAATTTAGAGAAGAACTCACTGCTGCATCCACTTGAAGAACACTTTCTTCAACTCAAATTTTTCTGTAAAAATTCAACTGATGCATGCCTCAATTCCACTTCCATCTTCTCTATTTATTGCAGGATGTTCATGCAAAGAAGAAGGTTGCATGAGGTGCAGCTCATGCTTGGAAGATTGAATTAAGAAATGGTAGGAAAATGAGTGAGTTACTTGTTTGTTAGTGGAGAAATCCCGTGTTTCAAATTTGTGTTTTTCTAATTTTAATTTTGTTTTGTAAATTGATTCCCAAAATAAATTTAGTTTTCAAAATTAAAACTTTATTAATTTTACAAAATTAATTTCATAAATTAATTTTCTAATAAAATTAATTAAACAATTTAATTAATTAATTAATTAAACAATTTAATTAATTCTAAATAATTTAATATCAAATATTAAATTAATTTTACACAAATTCCATCTTCATGAATTTAATATTTAAATATTAATTAAATTTTCCAATTCTGTTTAATTCTAAAATTAAACGCGTAATTATATCTTATATAATTACTAATTCTCATAATTTTAAAGCTAATCCATTTATGAGCTAGTAGGGGGACCTTGTGGACCTATAGATCATGGGCTCCAACAATCCGAGATTAATTGGCTAAACTCTTTACACTGAATTAACCCCCATTCATTAACTAATGGGTCACTCCACTAAAGCCCATATTTGCATTTCCCTCACTGTAGATATATTATATCCACTCAATATAACTATGATTAGTAAGTTAACCCTTCACAAGTTGTTTGTAATAACGACTAGGTCAAATGTCTGTTTTACCTCCGAGATTACCTCTTGTTCCTTAAGTCCCACTGATCCTCTAATAAACAATTGATTTGTGATCCAATCAACAAAACAAGTCCATCTCGAGCCCATGAGAAAGTGGGGCTCCTTGTTCAAGACCCGAAGTCAGCACTTAAGGGAACAATCTCTCTACTATCCCTGAAAGCGGGTAGGAGTGAATTCCATCTTGCACCCTATGTCCCTAACTATCTATCCGATCTTTATTGGGATTGGTATCCTAATTCTCCCGATGGTCTCGTAGTTTGTAAACATTTTGTACACATTGTTATTAATAAAATAAATGTTATTTTATTTGCATTTACTCATATCTAATAAACTAAGATCCGCGGTTATTTTATGTAATTTAAGCATGTATGTGAGACATACAAGTGGATCATGCCTTAAGTAATAACCTAAATTGTCTGTATTATAAGGATAAAGGAGGGATACCTTATCCTGGTGACACTACGGATACGACCCGCTTTATAGATGTTACAAGTGTTGTAAAGTGCTATAAATGGTCTGATCCTGACCATCATGTGGAGACATGCGAGCGAGGGTGTCCTATACAAAGAGTTTGTATAAGATCAGACCATAATATGATTAGTTTGTTTATATAACGCCATTGATAACTGAGACTTACATTTCACTAAAATGACCATAGGTGACATGACCTTAATCCTGAGTGAGTTGGGAACTTCTGCCTATAAGGGCGGTCCTTTGATTAGAACGGGTGAGAGTGGTCGGAATGCCAACTTAACAAGCCTACTTTTTTTGGGATTCGTCTAATTGGGGAGCTAGGAACTCAGCTACACAAGATGGAATTCACTCCTTCCCTGAAGCAGAGATAAGTAGATAAATTACTCCCTTAAGGGTTGATTCCAGGTCTTGAACATAGTAGCCATACCTTCTCTTTGAAAGAGAGGACTCAGTCATAGTAAGACTATAACTTATTTTTCATTAGGGGAATCGGTGGTACTTAAGGAGTTAGATATAACTATAGGGGCAAAACAGTAAATTGGCCTAGTTGTACTTAGAGCGATTTGTGAAGGGTCATCGTACTATTGATTGGTCATATGGACACATAAATATATCTGTAGTATGAAAAGCGCAATTGTCGGTCTTTATTAGAGTGACCAACAGTTAACAGATGGTGGATCTCGTGACTAAAGAGTTTAGTAAGTTATTCACGTACTGTTGGTGCTTCAAGCTACAAGTCCATGAGGTCCCCTTGGTGGCTCAATGGGTTCAAGTTGAGAATCAGATTTTGGGTTAGTTTAAAGTGTTCAAATTAAAAAGAGAAAATTCAATTATATGTGATATGATTGATATGATGTATTAGTTACATTAATTGGAAGAATTAATATAAATATGATTTATATTAAGTACCATAAAATAGAAAAGAACTATGGTTTATATGTTTCATATGATGAAATATTAAAACTATAGGTTATAAATATAATATGATAAGTTGGTTATCATATTTATTTATAATATATTAATTATATGATAATTAATTCTTTTTCTCTAATAATCGTTTTGAGTGGGAAGTCATTGGAAGTTTTATGGTAACTGTGAGATAAAAGGAAATTTGTTTTCCAAAATTAGTAGTTGATTTACTTGGAAGAATCTCACGAAAAAGGCTATCTAGTAAAAAGAGTTTTTACTAAGCGAAATCGTTGACAGCATACACGATTGAGCTAAGAGTTGACTACACGATAGTTACTTGTTGATCGTTGCTACACGATCGAGTAGCAAAGTCTATACAATAGGCTTCATCTTCTAAACGATCGAGTACATCGTCTATATGATAGACAGTCTTCATATCTCCCATTTACTCGATTGTATACCTCCTGTCTTCCTCAAGCCAATATTATATAGAGCCCACAACTTCTGAATTCTCACACTGAGAATACCAAGGCAACACTTGTGGTGGTGTTCTAACTCGGTTCAAGGATCGAGTTGTACTCGATTAGGGTTCGAGGTGCATTCAGACGTTCGAGGAGGTCGTGTTCTATTCGTTGTATTCAAGTGCTGTTTGGACGCATTGGACACTCATCGAGAGATACTTGAAGAATAGTTCTTCCAAGGTACGCATACTCTATCCCTTGTATCTTCTTGTAACATGATGTAATTTCAGTTTATGCATAATCTACTCATTTTCGTTTAATACTGTAATTGTTGTATTCATTCTGAATGGGATTTGGAACTATCCACTTCCGCTGCTCATGGAGATCTCTGTTTAGATTTCCTTTAGTCTTACCCGTAAAATGGAGGTTTATTGAACCGACACTGTTGAGCCAACCCTCACCTATGCAAGTCTAAGGATAATCCCGAATAAACAGGAGTTCATATTTAGCTCAGGATTAAGGTCAAGTTACCTAGGTCATCGCTTTGAAATAGTCAATCTTAAACAGTAAACAACATTATAAAGTAAGAGTGACTAGTTCCATGGTTCGATCTTGTACAAATTCATTGCATAACACGTCCCCATTCCTCATATCATAACATGTACGAATTAGGATCACATCATCTGTAGCACTTTGCAACTCTTTGTAACAAGTACAGAGTAGGCCACATCCAATAGTGTTACCAGAATAAGACACTCAACCTCATTTATATACTATAGATCATTTTGACTATTTACTCGAACCTAATCTACTTTTATGTCTCCACATAAAGTTCAAGTACTCATGTAATAGTCATGGATCTGTTTAGTTTATTGGATTTCTTTCTAAAACGAAATAAGCAATACATATATTCAATAACAACTTATTGAATTTTTAGAATAAGTTTTATTGTTTATAAACCACGAGTTTTATGACATAAAACCCAACAAACTCTCACTTGGACTAAAACTCCAGTGGTAGCTTATATATTTGAATATATAAAACTGAGTTTCTGAGTTTTATAGATAAATACAATAAACTAAGACATCACAAACCCATGGTTTATCATACGGTATCCCATACCCGATTTTCTCCCACTTGCCTTAGATTATTAATCTGATATTCCTAGTCTTACTAGGTGATTCTCAAACACTTTAGCCGAGAGAATCTTTGTGAACATGTTAGTGTACAATAGACTTCTTATTAAACTATATGGGGAATGCATCTTATTCTCAATAATGACTAGGAAGGCATACTTTCCTCCCACTACATCGAGGTACTCTCAACTCTTTGAGTAAGATGCATCTGGCCTGTCTAAATAACTCTTGTTTAGAGTGTTCATTCCATAACTCTTTATTAATTTATGCAAGTTTTATGGAAATTAACATGATTGGAAATTGCTATGATATAGAACAAATATAATTTTCGAAAATGAACATTTCATTTACAACAAAAATATATAAAACTTGTTCTTTACATGATAACAAAAGCAGATAAGATTATCATTAGACAGCAACATCTCCCACTGGTCGTGTTGAGCAAGCAATCTTTAGGAACTAGTTTGTCTATTTTGCTTTCTCTGCTCTCTTATCAGCAAGGTACTGAGGGCAATTCCTTTTCTAGTGTCCTTCCTCGTTACAGTGGAAACACTTTCATTTGTCTACAACGTTAGCCTTGCCTTTTTTCCCAGTGGTTTTCTTCTTCCCTTTCTCTTTCCCTTTGCTCTTCTTAACAGGAATACTCTTACTCTGTGAAGAGGAAGCAACATCAGGCTTTTTGGAGGATGTTCCTCTCTTCTAAGCAGTAGTAACGTGTACTTTCGGTTCCAGACCTTTAGCTCTCATCATTGTCCAGTAGGCCTGTAGCTCATTCAGAAGAGTAGTCAAACTGTATTCAATTTTATTCATTAACGCGTTCGTGCAGAACTGTAGAAAACTCTTCGAAAGAGATTCTAGAATAAAATCGACTTGACTTCTCTCGTCAACAACAACACCATTTACTTTCGCTACATTGTAGTGGACCATCATGTCTAGGACATGTTCACAAATAGAGGTCCCTCTTTCATGCGGCAGTTGTTCTATATGGATGCGACAAAGGAAGTGGGAAATAAGGTGGAGGATGTTTTGATAAAATTGTTCCATAAATATAATTTGTCAATTGTTAATCATAGTTCATCTTCATGTCCAAGTATGAATCAATCTTCAATTTCTGCTTCAGAGGTTTTTCATTTTGATTTTGAAGATATGGAAGAAGATGATATCCAAAGTGTGGATATATGAGTTGATATTTAATTATTGGAGCCTCGTATTAAACGTGTAGAGAATGTTGATATCTTAGATCGGTGGAAATGAAATTCTTCTAAATATATGATTCTTAGAAAAATTGCATGAGATCTTTTAATAATTATGATATCCACAATTGTTTCTAAGTCCGCATTTAGTACTAGTTGGAGAGTAATTGATCCTTTTCACTCCACGTTAGCTCCAACCACAGTCGAGGCACTTGTATGTGCACAAAATTGGTTATGTTCAAAAGCAATTACCATTGATCTTCAAAGATATTTGGAGGATAATGTACTTGTCGAAGAAGGTTCGTATCTTTAAACATTCTTTCTAGACTTCAAATATATTATTTATATAACATTTATATCATATAAATATATTATTTATGTTAACTAGTTTATCATTTCCTTTAGACTTCAAAGCAGGTTTAGAGGCGAAAAACAAGAAGAAGAACAATAATAAGAAGAATGAGAAGGAGAAGAATGGAAAGAAGGTGGCTTGAGCAAGTTTGCTTTTATGTGACTTAAAACTTCAAAGTTTATTTTTGTTGAAAAACTTTTATGTAATAGTTGAAGAACTTTTATGTTATTGTTCGTAGAGCAAGAAGTTTTATGTTTGTATTACTTATATTTGGACCTTGAAATGTCTAAGTTCATTGTTGTTGTTGAACTAGTAGCGTAACTTAAAACTTCGAAAGTTTTCGTTTGGACTTTGGAACTTTGATGTTATTGTTTATAGAACAAGAAGTTTTTGTTTGTAGTACTTATATTTGGACTTTGAATTATTAAGTTTATTGTTGTTGAACTAGTAGTGTAACTTAAAATTTCGAAGGTTCCTATTTGGACTTTGAAACTTTTATGTTATTATTTGTAGAACAGGAAGTTTTATGTTTGCAGTATTTGGACTATGGAATTTTTAGCTTTGCTGTTGTTATTATGTTGAATTAGTAGTATTCTATTGGTAGAAGTCTAATAGACTAGCATTACCTAATATTTGTTAATTGTAATTGTTATTATTTAACTTTAAACTTATTAATTTTTGTCGTGTCTTGGAATTTCAAAATTGGTTTTCAAAACATAAAAAATATATTTTGAATACAAGAAATAATATAAATTTATTGTTTGATTGGATTTAAAATTTAAAATTATATTTAGAAAAGGTTGTAAGCAAAAAGGGAAAAATTAGCAGGAAATTACAAACTATATAAATTTATAAAATAGGGGAAAAAAAGAGAAAGAACACCAAAATCGCAAAACCGAATCAAACCGCACGTGCGGTTCGATTCGGTTTTAAATAATAAATTTATAAAATTTGCTATTCAGTTTGGTTTGATCTCCAAACCAAATCGAATCGAACCATGAACACCCCTACAACCAATACTATGATATCAAAATTCTGTATACACGCCCATCTATATTTTCATAAATTTAAGGAAAATTATTTTAAATGATAAAACTGCTTAAAATATTTACAAATAAAAATAAAATATCACAGTTTATGCGTTAGATCACAATAGATCGCGATAGACTACTATCTTCGTCTATCTGTGTCATGATAGACACAGATAGTAGTTTATCACAGTCTATAACAGATTGACTGTGGTTCACTTTCCTATATTTGAAAATAGCCTTAAATCTAATATCAACATGAGTGGTGCAACAACATTTCCATCCTATCATCTCATAAACTTAAAAATAAGTAAAAGAAATGTCACAAAGTTAACCTTTTTAGATTAAAATATTATTTTGGTCTCTATATTTTGATGTTTGTTTAATTTTAGTCCTTACATTTTCAATAAATTTTAAATTTAGCCCTTACTACTTGTTTATTGTTAATTTTTCAAAAAGTTTTTTTTTTTTTAATTATTATTATCTACTAGCTTTCTTCACTATAAATTTTGATCACACATTTACGCATGAAAATTAGTATTATTATTATTTACTCAATTTTGATTAAAATAACTTTTTGAAGACTAAATTAAAGATTCGTTGGAACTACAATATTTTAAAACTAGAAGTTTGAAAGTATAAGAATTAAATTTGGACAAACTTAAAAGGGCGTTTGGCACGCAGGTTTGGAATCTTAAACCTAAGGGATTAGGTTGGGAGGTTTCCTAGTTTAAGAAAACTGTGTTTGGTGTACAGTTTTGGAAGTTTAGGTTTAAGAAACCTGTGTTTGAAGTGCATACTTAAGTAGTCTAGGAATGAAATGCAGATTTATAAATCTCTAGTTGAAATTTTTTCTTGTATTTAATCAATAGTTAGATTTTAGATTAGTTTAAATTTGTCATCTTAATTATTCTAATATAGTTAAGTTTAAAATAAACAAAAAAATTTAGAAGAATATTTTTTAAAAAAAATTGAAATAGATATTTTTACTAAAATTATAATTTTATTTAATCTATTGTTTTAATAATTTCATATTTTAATTTTATTAGATTTTGAAATAAAATTTCATAGATTTTTGTCACTTAACTAATTTGAAAATGGTCAAATTTTTTTTACCACAATACGCTAACTTAAAATTGAATTAAACTAGTATTTTAAAATTCAATTATTGAAAAACTATATATACATATATTTTATCAAATTACATTTGAGGAATAAAAAATTATAAATTTTGAATTTTAGTTTTTATTTAATAACTAAGTTGTTTTAAACATTTTAAACTTTTACGTCTAAAAAATGATTTTAAATCTTAGAGCTACTTAAATTGACCAACGAAAAAAATGAAAATGTTATTAAATTAAATTAGGACTTTCTGCACATACAGTCTAAATAAATATACTCATACAATTGAAGTCTAACAATGTGTTTGGAATGACTTAGAAAAAAATATCTTCAAAAAATCATTTTTATTTAAACACTTTTGGTAAAAAATCGTTAAAATAAAAAACACACATGTGTTGCAATTCTTTCTTAAAAGTATTTTTATATTAAAAAATTGTCTAGTTTGTTATATACCAAGAGTGTTTTTATTAATGTTTTCATGGTTGGTGGCGGTCGTCGAAGGTGGCAATCGGAGGTTGGTTGACGAAGTTGGTGGTCGAAATTTTGCTAGTGTGGAGGAAGGGAGTTGCTAGAGATTGGTCGATGGTGGTCGGAGTTGGCCAATAGCAGTCAGAGGTTGGCCAACGATGGTCGTCGAGGTGGCAGCTGGAGGTTGGCCCGCCATCGGAGTTAGTTAACGGCGGTCACGCGAGGTGGCGGTGATTGTCGGAGGTGGCGGCCAGAGTTGGCCGGAGGGTGACAATCGGAGTTAGCCAATGGTGGTAATCGAATATGGTGTCTGGAGGTTGGTGACGTACGTCCTAGATTAAATTAGAAAAAAAAAAAAAAAAAGATAACTCAAGAGTTTGAATAGTGTCATGGGAAAAGGACCTAGGAAACCAAATAAACCCTATCGGTTTATTTTTGAAGGGCCAACCCAACTCAACCCAATATTTTCGGGTTGGGTTGGGTCACCGTTTTTTTTTTATTTATTATTTTTTGAAAATTTTTTCTTACTTCCTTTTTCTATAGAAGAATTTGATTTTTGCGGATCAATAAACTTTAATGTTTACATAAATGAACTAATATATTACATCAATTATTAAAAATTTAATAATCAAATAACATGTATTCTATACAAAAATTTTAGCATTTACCTTAAAATACAACCACCATAAATCTAATATAACTTTAAAAGAAACTAACTCAAATCTTTCAAATCTTCAAGTTCAAAGTCCATACTCAAAATATTCAAAGTCTACATTCAAATTTATTAAAATAAAAACAAAAAGTCCAAGTGTAATAATAACTATTAGCTTATTATATAAAAGTCCAAGTTCAATAATAACTATTAGCAAAAAAAAAAAAAAAAAAAAAAAAAAAAAAAAAAAAATCCATGATAAATGAGTGAGTTTTCTTCTTCATTTTTGGTCTTTCACTTCTTAATGCCTGCAAAATTTACATATACATTAAACCAAGAGGATTGTTTATAACACAAGTAATAATAATATATTATATTATGGTAGTAAAACTCACAATTAAAATCAATAATATGCTCCAAATTCAATTCCTTATTTCAAAACAAGAGAATGATGTGCTCCCTATAAAACAAATCATACAAAATTAAATATATTAATTATTTGAACATAATAATGTTAAATATATACAATAAAAAATTCATTTAATTACCTGACTCAATATTTTCACAAGTCTCTAACTCTTCAAGTTGTGGAGGGAGTCAAAAACTTCGAAAGGAATCAAGAATCCTCCCTCCTATACTAAACACAAATTCAAAAGCTACTGTAGATATCAGAATTGCCAAAACAGAACAATTTTTTATAAAATGGGATATTTGTAGCCATTTATTTTCCACCCGTACAAAATCTAAAATCATCTTTATCTTCTATATCCTTGTCAGACAAATAAAACTCAAATCATTCTCCACTTTCAATGAACTTTCTCATTCTCCCAATCTCTTAAAAGTTATCCATGGATCATCAGTTTCATCATCCACATCATGATCATCTTCATCTATAGTGACAGTATTTGATTGTTGAGAATCATTGGTACTATGACTACATCGAGTAGATGTGTTATGTGATTTGTAAAAGTCATATAAACGATACAAATATACCTTCACACTCTCAAACACATCCTTAACAACATCACTCTCATAAACATTGGAAAGACAATAATTCAAGTACTTTAATCTATATTGAGGATCAATCACCATAGCTACAAACATCAATTTATTCACTTTTTCAAATGAACCACAATACTTATTAAACTTTGTCTTCATATTCATAGCTATCATACATAGAATAGAGTTGGTATTGTTACTCCATTTGTTTAAAACGAACTGAATTTTATTAATTTCCTTATAATCGATATTAGAAGTCACATATGAAAATCCATTTATCTTTGTAGTGGTTTCATAAAACTTTTTTAAAAACTTAATATATACACATATAGTCAACCAATCAGATACACTTTGGGGCCCTAATCTTTTGTTTTCACGGTCGTCTTCCTCAAAGTAATCAACAAAATATAAGTCCTCTTTCTTTTCCTCTAAAATTCTAAAAGCTTCAAATAAGTAAAAATCCATCTAGTTGGCACATCTAAACAAACAAAAGCCTTACACTGATTTTTTTTTCTTGTTTCCCACAAGTTTTAAAATTTTCCATTCTCCTAGGTGATGATCGAACATATCTCACAACATTACGAACACTAGTAATAGAATCATGCATATATTTCAGTCTATCATTTATAATAAGATTAATAATGTGGGAATAACACCTCATTTGTAATAGTTATCCATCTAAAACAACAGATTTTCAACTTTTGAGTGTTCTTTAACATAAGAAATAGTCACATCGTTAGAACTTGCATTATCAACGGTGACGGAATTTTTTTTGTCAATCCCCCATTCCAACAAACAACTCTCAATCACCTTCCTAATAGTCTCCCCCTTATGATTAACAACTTGACAAAAACTCAAAATCTTCTTATGCAAAACCCATTTACAATCAATAAAATGTGCAGTGATGACCATATAGTTTACATTTTGTAGCGAAGTCCATGTGTCAGTAGTAAGACAAACTCTTTGAGAGCTTTTAACTATAAATGATTTCAACTTTTTTTTTTCTCCTCAAGATAAGTTGATATACATTTCTAGCGATTGTTACTCTCGATGAAACATCAAGCTTAGGATACAAAACACTACAAAAATGTCTAAAACCCTCCATCTTAACAAATTTGAACGACAACTCATTCATATTTATCATCTTAGCGCATGCTAGTCTACACGCTTGTTGGCTAAACAATGTCGTCACAAAATTACTAACATTGACTCATTTTCCATCATTTGAAGGTACAAGAGTTAGGGTGACTTGTCTTTTTTCTTCATCTCTATATGGGTACTTCTTACATTGATTTCTTAAGTGCTTCCATAAAGTGCTAGTTCCACGAGTATTATTATCACATGCATAATCTTTACCATAATAGTTACACTTGCACCTAGCTTCATCATTAGCACTCGCTTCCATTTTTGTGAAATGATCCTACACAGAAGAAGTTGGTTTATTAGGTCTCTTTCGATTGGACTTGGGAGGTAGGGTGGTATATCTTTAGGAGTTTGACTAACATTAGGAGGGGGAGGAGGAAAAGAAGGCGACATTTCATTATTATCGGTTCTACTTACATTACCATTACTGTTGTCCATCTATAAAATAAATGAAACTAGTAAACAACTAATTTACACCTACTTGTACAATTAAAAAAAAACATTAACTACGCAATTAACTCAAAACAACCCAGGTATAAAGATCAATCGCACATAAACAGCTCATGTATATAATAAAAATTAAAATATTTTACTCATAATAAAGTTAGAAATGGTGAATCTACCGTGTTTGATTCCGTGTCCGTCGTGACGGCTTTGGGGAATCTAACTATTCTCAAGACTGCGAGATTGAACAAAAATTAATTCAATTAATTACATACTTTATAGGAGGGTAAGCATGACATTTCAAACTACGACCCCAGAAAAAGGCAATGGTTTTGTCAAAATTAAGTAAGGAATAATTTAGGGATTAACCACTCATAATTTTCTGGATTTTTCATCTTTAAAGATCTAAAGACGAAAGTTGAATAATATTTCACGCTAGAAGTATTGAAAATGAAAATTTAATTCAAATTATGAGGGTGATATGCTTTCACGTCATAGAATTCATCTTAATATTGACTTAACAGTGACACACACAGATAATACTGCACATTTTCAATTCAGTAAAGCATAATTCAAAGGGAAATGAAGCACGAACACATGGTGATCAAAAGAAACCACCGAGTCACAGTAGCAAAACACCCTTAAAGGTATAGGGACCAAAATGGTACTTTATCATTTTCTATATAATTTTTTCAAAAAATATCCATTCACATCTACATTTTATCCATGTTTCATCAATATTTTCATGAAATGGAAACTTCAACATTTTCCTCAATATTGACATTTGGAAGAAAAAAAAGAGAGCAAATGAAAATGAAAAGGGGCGTGAATCATCGCCCTTCAACCCAAACCACTATATTAAAATTTTGTCCACAATTTCATAGATATTTTCATTTTTTCATTGATTTGATATCGGCACAAGAAGTAAATTGACATTATTATTAAATCATTATAAACATAAAAATAAGTAACAAAATGTCACAAGTTAATTTTTGTGAATTTTTTTTTTATAATTTTTAAGAAATTTAAATTGATATCAACATTTTCGTAAAACGAAGACTTCAACGTTTTTCTCGACATCGACAAAAAAGAAAAAAGAAAAAGAAAATGAAAATGAAAATAAAAGGGGCAAATTTGGAAAGTGAAGTTTCTTAGCATACTAATTTCTTTGTCCGGTGATACTTCTATACTTCTTTAAAATTGCCTCCAAGCTCCAACCTGTACAGCTTCCTCTCTCTCTTTCTTCAAGAAATTCGCCAAATTCTTCGATCGTTAGCTATGCAGGTAGCAAATCCCTCAATTTCCACTACTTTATTTCAACTTGTGCTCTCTGATTTTCGCAATCAACTTCAGTTTTTCCCTTGTTTTTTATCTTGATTTCTTCTGCTCAGTCTCAGACTCGGACGGTTCAAGTCAAGCACGTTTCGGATCTTGCTACTGAGAGGGAGATTCACGAATTCTTCTCCTTCTCTGGAGAAATTGAGCACATAGAGATACAATGGTAGGTGATTAACTCTGTGTTACTCTGAAGTCTGAACATAATTTGCAAAATGTGGTAAAGAGAACATGTGTATGATTGATTGATTATTATTCCCTTTTCTATGCGGCTGATTTAGTTTTAGGTTTCCTACTGTTTGGCTTCTGAGAAAAAGTAGTTAGCAATTGAGCATGAGGGTTGTAATTGTTAGAGCTGACAAGCAATTAAGGAATCCTTTGATGAGTTTTGGCAAAATATTAGAAATGCAGTTGTTCATGTTGGAAAAGTTTAAAAAAGTGATGAATTCTAGGTACTATAAAAGGATCATATGCCTTTGGTTTGAAATCCTCCTGACTAGAAATACTTTAAGCTTAAGTGTGCTAACTCTACTTAAATTCCCTTTTGTATTCTCTAGTTTGAGATTCAACTTAAAGGTTGTGAGTAGAATAAAAGTTTTTTTTTTTAGAGAATGCTCTTGTAATTAGGATCGGGAAGAAAATTATCTTGTGTGATTGTAATATGTAACAAATTTTTACATAGTAGATTTCTTTCTGGTGGGTTGTGATTTTTCTTTGGTTCAAAGCTTTCCAAGTTAATTCTTATGTTCCAATTTTATTATTATTATTATTATTCTTTATAAAAATTTTCTCTGATATTTTTCTGCTTATTAAAGTGATAGTAGAGGGAGGTTTTTCCCAACATCCCTCCTGAGAAGATAAGAAGGGTCCGATGGTTGCAACTTATTATTATCTTTACTTTACCATTATTGTGCTGTGTAGAATGAGCAACTTCTGGATTGTTATTCTAATTTATTCTTGTTGGTGCAGTGAACAGGGGCAATCCAAGACTGCGTTCGTGACATTTAGAGATCCCAAAGCTCTTGAAATTGCCTTGTTGTTATCGGTATTCCATTATCTCGATTCTCTTTCATATCCACGGAGTCAGTTATCGTCGGTATTCCATTATCTCGATTCTCTTTCATATCCACGGAGTCAGTTATCGTGATGTGTTTGTTGAACTTGTGGTTTTACAATGAATGTCAAGGAGCATCATGTTGAAGTTTGGTTCATGTGGGTCTACATTTGGCTATAAACATCTTATTTAAGCTATGTTAGTTCTTAGTGTCCAGTTAGTTCTATATCCTCTTTAATTTTATTCCCTTAATTTTCTTGCCATTAATTTTGATTGAATTGAAAACTGATGGACGAGTAGAATCTCAGTTATTTTTTTCTTTTCTTTTTCTCAATGGAAATGCATTTTTTCAGAAGAAGATTTTCTACTCATAACCTCAAACATAACAGAAGAAACTTCTTTATAGCTGTAATATACGATCTTTTAGTAGAAGCTACCCTGTTTTTGCGTTTTGTCTTTCTGTTCACCACACTACTCTTTCTAATAATAATTATAAACCAGAGATAAGTTATCAAACTAATGTTAAAAGCGGCATTTTTTTTTGGGACTAACTTTGTCCTTAATTTTGGAGCGAAAAACAACTCAAAGAAGCAAGGATGGAAAGAGAAAAAAATGAAAAAATAAGAAAAAGAGATGAGAGTAATGGTTGAACTTGAAAGTGAGACTATTTAACTGAACTTTACGAGAAAACATCTGCCTTGCTTTTACTTTTTGTTACGAATAAAAGCATTAGTGAGAAGTAGTACTAAATGGATATGTTTCTAGAAAAAGAAGGAAGCTAATACCTTTTCTTAGCATGATCATTTCTTCACGCAATAATGGAATCATTTGATATTTTCATCACGCAATACTGGAAATGTACTTTTTCTTCTTCATATCTCTGCCGATGCCATAAGCTACTATGAACAATTTCTATCATTTATTTATTTTCCATTTAGGGAGCAACAATCGTAGATCAGATTGTCAGCATATCTCTTGCTGAAAATCATGTACCAAGAAGAGAAATGCAGGTAGTGTTTTTATGTTTGAATATGTTTCGAGGTCATCTAGCTGTTTATTCTATAATTTTAAATTTACTATGTTTGCAGGAAGTACGGGTTGTGGACAATGCTGCATGTCTCACTCCTACAGAAAATAATTTTCCTAGCACTGAGGTAAATGTGTTGACCCCACTCTATGAACATCGAGTACTATTTGAGTAGCATTTTCTTTCACATGATATACTGTTACGGAAAACCAAGGCTGGGGATTTTCATCAAATGGAAAAGTTTAGGACAATGTTTATTGTTTTCTCTCTTTAGATTTTTTTAAATTGACGTAGATGGATGGAAAGTATTAGATGATATAATATTAAATCAACCTTCACCAACTTAAGCTTTTGAATCAATCAGTGATTTAATAAAAAGTAAAACCTCCAGTTAACGCATGTCCGTTGAGAAAAACTTTCCATTACTACCGAATAAAATTGGGAACACAAAATTAACATGGAAAAACTTTAAATCGAAGAAAAAACCTTGGACTAGAAAAGTCTACTATGCGAAAAATTATTACAATTACACCGAATAATTTTCCTGAACCCCAATTACAAGAGCACTCTCTCAATATATTATACCACTCACACGACTGAACTAGTATACCGAGCTTAAAGTGCTTCCAATTAGGATGATTAGCAGCC
The DNA here is from genome assembly GCF_027475165.1 of Benincasa hispida. Lineage (NCBI taxonomy): Eukaryota > Viridiplantae > Streptophyta > Magnoliopsida > Cucurbitales > Cucurbitaceae > Benincasa > Benincasa hispida. The sequence goes on along the minus strand of NC_143480.1, from coordinate 55,300,481 downwards.
AAATGTATAGACTCTTTTTATAGTATTTGGAATACATCACTTTCTTAAACCTTTTAGATGTGGGACAACTATAGTTCTACTATTTTGCCAAAATCCAACCCTCGCTACACTTACTGGTGAAATAAGAGTTTCACACATTTAGTTTTCAGGTGGATCTTGATTTCCTTGCTTTATTTAAATACAAGTGGATGGTGAGGCACCTTATCTTTATTCCCACCTTAAACCTTTTTGTGTTTACAGGATTCTGCGAGCCAGCCTAGCAGTGGGAAAATGTATGTTAATAGAGCACAAGTAGTAGTTGCAACTGTGCTTGCTAAAGGTTCAGCAATTGGACAAGATGCCATGAACAAGGCAAAAGCATTCGACGAAAAACATCAGTTAACAGCTAGTGCATCTGCAAAGGTATTATCCTTTGACCGAAGGGTTGGGCTCACCGAGAAATTGACAGTTGGGATATCAGTGGTTAACGAGAAAGTCAAGTCTGTAGATCAAAATCTTCACGTTTCAGATAAAACAATGGCTGCAATCTTCGCAGCTGAGAGGAAACTCAATGATACAGGATCTGCTGTCAAAACAAGCAAGTATGAATCATCATTCTTAGGAAACAATTTGCACTGCTCTATTTTGTTAGCTTATCCCCTAATTAAGCAATTTTTACTTCCCTTCCTCCTTGCTATTTTCAAATTTTAGAAACTTGAATGTTCTCCACTCCTAGCAAGAAAGCTGAAAATTAGGAGGCGTTTGAGACACTACGTTAGTTGTTAAATCTATTGGTTATAATAGTTTGTATTTGAAGTGTAGTCTATTTTAGTCTAGGTAAAAGTAGTAAAAACTGTTAGTCGATAACAGAGAGGGAGAGAGAGAATGAGTAGAAAATAGTAAACATTGTAAGAAAGAGGGATTTGAAATAGTAATATTATAGTTAATTGTAGGTTACTATTGTAATTTAAGTTGGGGGCCCAAACAACCTAGGGTATTTGGCCTCCCAACTTAAAGTTGGTGGGGCTATAAATTATAATAGTCCACTTTATGTTTGGGACTCCAAATATAATAGTGGTGTTTACAACTATTTATAACCTATAATTATCTACAATATTACTATTCCAAATCTCTCTTTATTACAATGTTTACTATTTCATTCCCAGATTAAATAGTCAACATCTCAAACAAAGATTATTATAATTCATACTAAAATAGTCTGCACCCAAATACGGACTATCATAATCTACAAATTATTATAACCATAAATTATAATAACCACTAATTATAATGACCAACTCAAGTCCCCAAACACTCTCAGCTCCCAAACAACTTTCTTGTGTTTCAACTTCTTGAGAACTTTAGATTGATATTTCTACTTTTCAAATAAATAAGAATGGTTCTACTATTCATTTTGAATAAAGCTGTTATGACAATAGACGGAAGTGAATTAATTGTTTCACTCTATCTTGGCGTTGAACAGGTATGTGACAGCAGGTGCTGCTTGGTTAAATGGTGCTTTTGGCAAGGTCGCAAAAGCAGGCCAGGCAGCAGGTACAAAGACAAGAGAGAAGTTCCATTTGGCTATGTCAAACTTAACATCAAAGGTGCGTTTATGAAACCCTTTTCTCAGAGCTCATGTGTTCAAACTTCTACAGTGTCGATTAATATTGATTTTCCCTTGTTGGATCTTCTACATATTTCAAACCCATAAGTAAGTGAGAGTGTTAGCTGATATAATACGGAATTTACCTTCACCCAACAACTTGCTTTTGGGTTAATTGGTGATTTAAGAATTTTATAGATTAAGCCAAAACCATGCCCAAATGGGAAAATTTCCCAAAAGAAGAGAGCTCTCTATAACTTAATTTTGTTTGTCTCCTTCAAAGAACCTAGGCTGGTTTGGAGTCAAGGCTTAAAGAAAAACACAAGTATTATTTAAAATCAACTTTTGACGACATCTTAAGCCAAATCCATGGCGCCGAAAAGTCCCTAAAAGAGAGAAATCTCTCTACAACCTCGTTTGTTTCCTGTTTAAAAGCCTCTTCCAAACAACTAAAGTTTGGCTACCTGTTTGGATTGATTTTTTAAGTGTTTAAGATAGTATTTGTAAGTGGAAAAATAGTGTTTTTAAGCACTTTGAAAGTCAATTCAAATCTTCAAAGGCTTACAAGATTTAGAAAAAAAAAAAGAAAAGAAAAAGCGAATGAAAAAAGTAATTTACCAAGATCTCGTTTGGTAACAATTTGTTTTTAGTTTTTGAAATTTATGTTTGTTTCCACACCATTTTTCTATTATTATTTTCATCTATCTTAAAGAAACACTTGTCAAATTCTAAAAATAAAAACTACCTTTCGAAAACTATTTTTTAGTTTTCAGAATTAGTTTGGTTTTCTAAAACATGATCAGAAAGTGTTAACAAAGGATAGAAACTTCATTTTTAAAAACAAAAAAATGTTATCAAACGGGCATAAAACTAACAATTAAACGGAATTAATCTATTTAATCATGGAGTTTACCCTCTACACCAGTTTTTCCTGTGAAATTCTCTCTAGTTGAAATTGTAGAAGGTCCATTATTGGTCGCACCCTGTTGTAACTGGCCTTGATTTTTCAAACATGCAGGAATCCTCAGTTGTTGCCTAAGCTTAAAACTAAGTCACTTGGCTTGGCTGCTTGTATTTTCAGTGGGGGATTGAAATGAGTTTCTTCAACTCTATTTCTTCCGTGTTTTTTTTCTTGAGCACTGTGCTCTATTATTATTATTATTATTATTATTATTCTTGTCATTAATTTTAGTATCATTTTTTATATTATTCATATTCTTTAATTATAAGGGTGTTTGGCTGATGACAATTTTGTATTTGTAAGATTGGTTATGGAAGTGTAAAGAAAATCCCATTATTGTATGTCTTTGTACTCTTATTATTTGTTTAGGAGTATCAAGTCTGTGGCTCAGCTTGCTTGCTGACATTTTGTCTCTTCTTACTGATTTTTTTTTTTAATTATTATTATTTTTTTTTTTTATCCATCTTTAGCATGTGAGGCCAAGTCCTATTGGTTACCTTGCTTGAGTGGGTCAGGTCTAATTTTTAAATCGGTTAAAAAACACTTTTGGTCCCGATGACTTGTTTGATGACGTTTTTGTTTTTTTATTTTCTATTTCTGTTTCTCTTTTTTCAGAAAACGGACTTGTTAACTTTCATGAAAGTAACAATTTAGTTTCTAAATTTTGATTTGTAACGATTTAGTCTCATTACTTTCAATTTTGTAACAATTTAGTCCATAAAGTATGTAACACTTTAGTCCCTAATGTAAATAAATTTATCAAATTTAGATGTCAATTTTTATTATTTTATGATGTGGACTTTGTATTTTATAAAAATACCAAGTCTTTAATTAGTTTGTTGGTTTATTTATGTAATAAATCTAATTAAATCTTAACTCTAATTTCAACAATAAGGACTAAATTGTTACAAATTTTAAAATAAGGACAAAACTGTTACATAGTAAAGTTTAGGAGTTAAATTGTTACAAAATCTAAAGTTCATGGACTATATCGTTATAAACTAAAGTTTAGAGACTAAATTGTTACTTTTATGAAATTTTTATGAAATTTTAAGGCCTAGAAATGATTTTTAACCTTTTAAATTTTAATTTCATTCAATTGAATTTTAAATTTCAATAAGCTGTAGGATCTATGCAGACTACAAATACAGAATCCAACCCCAAAATATTCAAATTGAACTTAGAAAGAAAAAAATGAGACTCCACAAATTTTCACAGAAACGTTCATATCTAATAAAAATGAGGAAAATAAATCTAACCAGAATTCTTTAAAATATATAATCTATGTCTTGTTTGGTAATTATTTGATTTTTTGTTTTTGTTTATGAAATTAAGTCTAAGGGTGTATATAAAAGCACAAAAACCAACCGAATTAAGGTTGGTTGGTTGGTTTTCGGGTTTTCTAAAAAAAATTTGAAAACCAACCGATTGACATATATATATATTTGTTTTTTTTAAGTTTTTTTTTAAAAATAAGTATAAAATTAAGCCCATTACCACCAACCTAAACTTAAACCTACTATTTTAGTATTGATTTATTATTATTTTTTATGTTGTCTAATTTTCAAACTATTACATGATTTATTTAAATTTTTTCATTAAAAAATATGATTGATTTAAAATTTAAAAAGTTACTAATTTTATTAACCTAACAATAACATATTATCCATTCATATTTCATTTTCATTCACCTTGGCTCCTCTTAAAAAAAAAAAGAAAAAAAAAAGAAAAAGAAAAAAAGACCGACACGATCGATGTATGGGTGAATTTCACTCTTTTTTCGGTCGATTTTCGGTGAAAACCGACACCGACGGACCGATGTACACCCCTAATTAAATCTATTTCATCCACATTTTTCTCAATGGTATGCATTTTTTTTAGTACAATAGTTGAATTCTTAGTCAAATTTAAAAACAAAAGCTACTTTTTGAAAAAGCTACTTTTTTTAGTTCTCAAAATTTGGCATGGTTTTTTAAACAATCGGTAAAAGGTAAATAATAAATGAAGAAATTTGGAGGTGGGAGTAGTATTTGTAGGCTTAGTTTTTTAAAACAAAAATAAAAAATAAAATGGTTACCAAACGAGACCCTAATTAATAAATTTGTGTTGAGATCTACATCGAAAAGGTGAAGATAATTTTTATAAAATATATGAATTACTCTTCTATAAACAAGTATTCAGTGACAAAAATATACAACTCAAGAATGGTAAATTTGAAGAGACATCAAAGCAAGTGTTATGCTCTGCATACATCCACATCCATCTATATTAATTATATGGTTAAATTCTAATTTTAGTCTCTAAACTTTGAGGTTTGTGTCTATTGGTCCACATCCACATCCATATTTCTTGAATTTTAAAAATATCTTCTACATCTCTAAACTTTCAATTTTGTATTTAATAGGTTCATGATATATTTATGTAAAAGATGTCAAATCGGTATTTTAAAATTCATTGGTCTATTAGATGTAAATTTAAATTTTATGTCAAATAGAATATTAAGGCTCTGTTCGATAACCATTTAATTTTCTACAATGAGCCTATAAACACTACTTTTATCTTTGATTTTTCTGTTTTATTATCTACTTTTAAGTTTTGTTTTCAAAAATCAAGCAAAAATTGAAAACTAAATTAATTTTTTTTTTTTAAAAAAAAAAAAACCTTATTTTTGTCTTTGAAAATTGGTTATGGATTCAAATGTTTAAATTCATGTACTTTTTTGGACACAAATTTAAATGTTTAAATGTTCTATTAGACAAAGAATTAATTTTTTTTTTGTCTATTAAATGAATTAATTTTCAAATGTTGAATATGTAGAAAATAAAATAGTGAAAATTTAGATAACTTTTATATATTTTTTGAAATTCAAGGACTTATTAGAAAAAAAAATATGAATGTTCAAGTATTAAACTAGTGACTTAACATATTTTTTTTCATATATTAAATATAACATTAAAGAAAAAAGAACCAAAATAGAAACAAGTAAAAAGATCCATTAGTTGAAATAGGTTAAACAAATTTATTCTGTCAACTTCAATTTTTATGTATATCAGATCCCATAACTTTAAATTTTGTGTCTAATAGATTTATGAAATTATAAAGTGTCTAATAGGATCCTTAAACTTCTAATATTTTGTCAAATTGGTCATTGCGGCAAAATTACTTTTACATTGCAAATCTTGCAACAAAACTTTTCATCACAATTTTACTAAGATTAGTTAATTTTTCGTTGCTAGACTCATTGTATATCTATCTATATATGTATATATAATTTTGTAGTGTGTATAATTGTGTAAGCATGAAAATACTTTTCATAAAGTAGACAATGACAATTACTCTCTTGTTGTCTCTCAATCACTCTTTATTATCATGAAATCACATGAAATCTAAGCCCCCCATATATATATATATATATTAGAAAAAAAGTCTCATATTTATAGAAGTTTGCCAAAGTTACATGGGGTGGTGGTATGTCTGACATCTTTTGTCAAACAATATTAAAATAGTTTGGTGTGTGACACAAAAGCAAAAGCTGTTTATGGACAAAAGGCAACTCCTTTTTGACTCATTCTCTTTACCTATCTACTCATCTTTCACAAATATATAATTCTTCTTCAAATTCCTTTCAAACCCATTTGTATTCTTTTTTCTTCTTTGAACCATAAATTTCCCTTTTAAGCTTCTCTATGATCTTACCATTGATGTATGCCTTAGCCAAACTTGAAATGAAAGGTAATATATAGATATAAGTAATTTTTTCTTTAAACTTATTATGATGATGTAATTTGAATAAGTATTTGTTTTGTTTGCTTTAACCAGGACTTTCCTATCAAAGCCCATTTGCTATTGTGTGTAAAAAGTAACATGTTCGTCAAGTACTCGAGTACTCCTGTCATGCTTTGGATGACTTACTCACAAATAAATATGATAAATTTTTTTTAATTAAAAAAAACAAGCAACAAAGCTACCAAAACTAAACACATTAAAAAACCTCTAACCAAAGAGGGGAAGAGCACTATCTACAAAAATATATGTCTAGCTTCCTTGAGAGAAGACCAACGTTGCAATGACACAAACAGATTTATTCCCCTTTCGAAGGATATGACATTGAACAATATTAACAGTATTCCCAACAAAAAGAATATCCTCAATAAGGACTCAATCAACAAAAGAAAAATCTTCCCTATTCAAAAGGTTGTGTCACTACAAGAATTTTGAGCTTCAATGTCGGTTGAAAAAAGTGAAATCGGATGTATAATATCGGTTTTATTTTTTTTTAAAAAAAAAAAGCGGATTTTTAATGTCGGTTTTAAACCGACATTAAAGACCCGCTTAATTTATCCTCTCACTTTCTATTTTCCCCCCATTGTTTTCATTTCCCTCTTCACACTCCCCCTATTTTCTTTTTCCTCTCATTCTCATACTTCCCTCTTCAGACCTTATTCTTTCTCACTCCTCTCTTCTAAACCTCTTGCCATTCGTCCGTCGATCGTGGGCGAAGAGTTTGACTTGGTGTAGATCTGACCTCCGTACAAGTTTGTTCGTCGTGCAACCCCCGTTGCCGCACCCAATCGCTCGGATCTGTTGGTCGTTTCGTCGGATCTGCTGCTCGTTCCGTCGTCATTCGCGTGTCTCCATCGGATCTGCTGCTTGTTCCGCCTCATCGCGTATCTCCGCCAGGTCTGCTAGTTCCGTTGTCGTTTGTGTGTCTTCGCCGAATCTGCCGCTCGTTCTATCGTCGTTCGCGTGTCTCCGCCAAATCTGTTGCTTGTTCTGTCATTGTTTGTGTGTCTCCGTCGAAGCGCCACAACCACGCGTCGTCGTTCGCATGTCTCCACCACACTGTCACCAGGTTCATTCTTGGCCAAATATCCCCTTAATTTTCACTACTCTACTTATCAGTTTTTAAATTTGACCGAAAATGAATCCCTCAGAAAGAAAAAAAGTTAATGAATACCTTTTAACTTTTGAAAATAGAGCTCTAACAAATGAGATCAAAGATTTTTGTGACAGTTGCAAGCCAACAAATTGGGACTTCTACCAAGCCTTCGACGCTCACACCATCAACAACAAACAAGGCCCTCTCTTCCCCTGCTCCGACAAATGTATTTCCATTTTTTCCCTTTAAAATTTCAAGTATTACACGCAATCTTCAAACTCCCATTCCTAATTCGACTTAAACAGTAATTGATGGGTTGTAAAGAAGTTAATAAATACCTTTTAACTTAAGTTTGTTTTTCTTTATCAACTTAAGAATTAAACATGACATGTTTTAAGCCTCAGTCATTTTGGTAATATAAACAAGTCAAAGAGCATTATTTAATTTGAAAGGTTGGATAAAAGACGAGGTATGAGTTTCTACCCCATGTTTATACAATGTAACATTTATAGTTATGCTACTAGTGTGAGTGTAGTTTTTCTATCATGTGAGTGCAGGTTTTTCTATGCTTCTAGTTCTTGCATCTACCATGAATTTAAGCAATTGGAAACTAATGTTCATATTTACTTATGTGTTAATGATTTGGAAATGAAACAACTATTAGACACGTGCTTATTAAAACTGTGTTAATGTTTGTCTCGTAGCCCCAAGATGCTTATGGTTTGGAGAAGCTTGCTACAGAGGAGTTGTGCAAACATTATACTAAGGATTTCGGTATTGAGTGCCAAACTTGAAGTTTCCACAACATTTATGATCCATTTGGAACATGGAAAGGTAGATCCAAATGCAAGAAATGATTATGTTATCTCTGGACAATCATAATGTAAGATCTGATGCTATCGATTCATTCATACAGGTGGAAGGGAAAAGGCTCCTGCTGCATTCTGTAGGAAGGTTCTCACTTCTATAGACAAGTTTGAGATGTGGGGAGATGGTCTTCAAACAAGATCTTTCACTTTCATTGATGAATGTGTAGAAGGTGTCCTGAGGTAAGAAAGCTCAATTGCTGTAAATTCCATGTTTAAAATTTGTTCTTTCTTGGATTTGGTATAATATTCATCACCTCAAGAGTGTTCAAAGGTAGAAAGAGTTTGAGACATTTGGAGATACCCTTCGAGGACTTTGGGATTAGTTGGGGTGGGCTATGAACATAATGTAAAGGAAAAATAACCTTAGTTTAAGTAGTTTTTTGCTTATTGGTTTCAGTTCAACTCTAGCTAAGGGAAAATAATTAGTGTATATTTTGTATTATGAGCAACTTCTATTATATAAACTTTGAAAGGTTGGAATTGTATATTAAGTTTGTGAAGATGTGCAATATTGAAGAACAGATGACATATTTTCCTGATGTGCAACATTCTATAATATGTTTTTATAAGTTATTATTATATGTTGTTTGCCCATTTTTGTCTGCTTGCAAGAAGTCATGCTTTCGATTTGGATCAAATCTGTGGTGGATGGTGGAGAGACCATAATGAAGGAGCAATTTAAAGACTATTTGGAAAACACTATATAATGACAACAAGTGTGTGTACTTTTATTTATTTATTTTGGGGGTGGGGGGGGGGAAGTATATTTACAAGTTTTAGTTTGTATTTTATAGTTTAAAAGTAAGTTCTCGCTGGATCAGAATTTTAATTTTGCTATGTAGCACTTATGAGTTTTGGTAATTTGTTGATTACCTTGCTTTTAGAGTTAAATTATCATCTCAAATTGCAACTTATTATTATGGATTTGTGAAAGCAAACAATTAAGAATTTATTTTGTGCATGAACAGGTTGATTACCTTGGTTTTAGGGACATGTCGTTTTTAACTTTGTGATCGACATTAAAAATGGATTGGACGATAATTATATTGAATACACGGACAATAATTGAAAAAATGGACATGGTATTTACAAAAAAAAAAAAACGAACAATAATTGAAAAAAAAAAACGAACAATAATTGAAAAAAAATGGACAAGGATTCTAGGTTTTAATGTCGGTTGACAACCGACATTAAAGCTAGTGTTATTAAAGCCCTTTAATAACACTATCTCAACCGACATTAAACCCTTTAATGTTGATTGTCAACCGATATTAAAGTCCAGAATTCTTGTAGTGTGTTATCCTAATATACTAGTAAGTTAGAATGACAAGATACATTATAATTTTAGGGGCCGTTTTTTTTTTGGAATATAGATTCCCGAAATCTTTAGATGTCTGTAATTATAGATAGCCGGGATTGTAGATGCCCGAGATCTTTAGAAAGTCATGTTTGTTTCGTAGGGAATATGTTTTATGGATGCTGTGTTTGTTTTCAAGGATTTTGTGCATGAGAATATCTTAAATTTATGTAGTCTTCCAATAATGCCCATACGACTATTCATGTAATTTTCTCATTAAATTAATATAATTCGAATTTGTGTAACATATTTGTTTTCTTATTAATTTAAATTTATTTTTCTATGTTATTTTTTTTTCAAAAAATTAGTCTTTATTAATTTAATATTTTATTCTATATCACCAATAAACATTGTCACAATATTATCTATCAATCCCAAAGTACGCTGATCCATATTTACAAATAATATAAATATATTTTTCATAAATAAGCTTCGGAATATTAACAACATGAATATTAAATTTACCTGGTAAATGTCTCAAAGAATAAGAAAAATTTAGTTAAAAACTATCCTATCAATACTTTTTCAATAATAAATATAAATATAAAAATACATAAATTAGTTTACAACAAATTTATGTACTTTACAAAAACAAAATAATAATAAAAATAGATAATCTAATTGGTATATATATATATATATATATAATTACATAATCTAATTAGTAGGAAATAGAAAATAAAAAATTAATTTTCAAAAATTAAAATTTAAAATATAATTTGAAGAAAATGAAAATATACGATCTAATTTGAAGAAATTAAAAAAAAAAAAAAAAACCTAATCTAGTTTGAAAAAAACTTGAATACAAAATCTAATATTTTAACAAGAAAAAAAATAAAAATTTTCTATCTTCATTCTATTGTTGGACTTTATGTAAAAAAAAATGTTGATTTTTATATATTATGAAACAAACTTGAATAAAAAATTTGCTCTTTTAACAAAACTAAAAAATCAAATCTTTTTTCTTCATTTTATTGTTGGAATTTCT